>NC_140942.1:69744371-70036871 GCF_014529385.1 Adiantum capillus-veneris | reverse complement strand
CGCGTAAACCTGGGTGTCCCGGCAGGGGTCTCTAGCGGCGTGTCGATGGGGTACGGACGTCAGGTGTCTCCACTGGCGTTTGGGCCCTGAAGCAAGGAGTGTCGAGTGGGGTGGCTCCTGGCGGAGTAGGTAGAGGTGTGTAGCTGCTAGGAACAGTTAGCCGCGCAAAACCTGGCGTAGATGGCGATGCTGTGGCTGGTGTGGGGGAGGGCAAAGAAGGGGAGGGTAAAGATCCTCGTCGAGCACGAGGCGGTGTGGAGGCATCGGCGGCGGAATCCCCACAACAACCGCCACTGCCACCACTAGAGCGCCGGTGTCTAGCCGAGTGTGAATATCGTCTCGTTGACGCCGAAGCTTCGGAGCACGCCGAATGCTCCGAAAGAGAGGGAGATGCGGATGGAGTAGGAACGCGCGATGATGCACCAGAGCGATGACGCTCCACGTACCACTGTCTCTGCTGCGGTGACAAAGAAGAAAGAAACTCCTCATCATCCATACCTGCATTAAACACACGAATATTTAAACTTAATATTGAATGAATAGAGTAGACAATGACGCAAAGACCATTAAATACAATGACCGCATTGTCACTTCGTCACCGCATTGTTGTGCGCTTTTTAATTGGTTGTGCAACCATCTTAAGCTCATGAATGTTGGTAGGCTCTCCAGACCCGTCGGATAGTGCATCGGTGGTCGTCTTCCCCGTCTCCACTCGATTCGTGCCCTTTGTCGCTCTTGCTTTGCATCCTCATATTGTGAAATCCACTTTTGCATCACTGGATTGTGAAGCATGCAAAATCGGTTGATTTTAGCCTCTAGATCTTCCGTCATCTTCTTCTCAACACCGAGATTGCACATGACAATCCCAGATATGCGCTCATCATCTATGGTTCGCCATAGCGTGTCCCGGGCTTTATCAAATCCGTCTAGCCACTCTCCAATGTACACTAGGGACTCTGATACCAACGAACTTTCTGCCATGCTACCCTCTGGACGTGCCTTTTGACGCACATATCCCTTAAGCGTTTTCATGAAACGTTCTAAGAAGAACATCCATCTGGAATGAACTGTGCCAGCTATTTCCACCTCATCAACTATGTGAACAAGAAGATGCACCTGAATGGTTAGCATGGTAGTAGGAAAATGTTTCTCAAACATGCACACAAGCTCCGCATCATTTAGTTTGGTGAATGGTATGGAGTCTACATTGATCTCCTTTTGTGAGATCCATTGCACCAGCTTTGCAAGTTTGTAGATTGTGTTACGGATGTCGAGAGACAAACATCCCTCAATGGCAACCGGTAAAATAAACTGTAAAGTATGTGCAGCAATGATATTAAAGTCCACTATGAACGTACCTGACACATTTTATGCCAATCGTGCGACTTCAAACCGGTAAGCTTTCCTTCTTTAGTAAAACATGTTCGGAGCGAGTGCATTACGCCAGTGGGGGTCCGCAAAGATCGAATGGTCTCTTTTACTTTGCATTCTTGGGCTCCTGTGAAAATCCATGGTGCTTTAGGGAGTTTTATCGATCCATCAGACGCTGTTTGCAGCCAATATTGCTCCATACGATGCACATTTCTAAGGTCAACTCTGGCTCCCAAAGTATCTTTCTTGCCGGTCAGATGGTCCCATAGTAGATTACCCACATTCTTGAATATGTGCATTGGATCGAGCAAGTGATTGATTATGAGTCAGGGCCAGTATGGTAACTCGTACCATAGAGATAGTCTCTTCATCCCTGGAGGCAATCCGTCATGGCACATCTCCTTCTGCTCTAACCATGCTTGTGCAGAAATCCTTGGTGGCTCTCTTCCCAAAAAGCCGTCGCGTAACACATGATTCTCTGGAAGATACGCTTGATGACCTTCGTAGATTTGCTTCTTCAGTGAGGGCGCCCTACGTGCATTCAGTCTAGGTCCACATGTGACACATGCTCTGTATCCGCTTGTTTGAAGCCCTGCATGTATACACATGATAATAGATCAACTATGGGAAAAAACAAGATTTACAGTGTCTGAGTGAGGAGTGTCAATAGATCACCTGAGCATTCTGTTAGCCCGGGATAGTCATGCATGGTCCACATTAGAATTCCTCTCATCAAAGCATTCCGTCGTCCTGTGTGCCGGCTCATATCCACCACCTCTATACCAATCCACAATTGTTGTAGCTCTTCCAATAGTGGACGAAGATACACATCCATATTCTCCACTTTATATCGCCCTGGCACAATCAAGCTTAGCCATAGGTGCCCCTTCTTCGTAGTCAACCACGGGGGAATGTTGTAGTTGACGATGACAACGGGCCATACACTATAAGATGTTGATCTTTGACCAAATGGATTTACGCCATCCATAGCCAGGCCTAAGCGCAAATTTCGAGCTTCCCTGGCAAAATCCGACCATGTTCCATCTATATGTTTCCAGGCTACGCAATCTGCAGGAATTCATAGCACACCATCCGAAGATTTATTCTCCTCATGCCATGATGCTAGGGCGGCCATGGACTTACATTCGAAGAAATGCTTGATGCGAGGAAGCAGAGGAAAATGTCGCAAAACCTTTTGTGGAATCTTTGTCCCGTGGAGATCTACTCGATATCTTTCGGAATCACATTTCGGACACTTCTCCATGTCTATGTATTCCCCTCTGAAAAGAATGCAGTCATTAGGACAAGCGTGGATAGAATTATAATCCATTCCCAAGTTTTGCAAAATCTTTCTTGCTTCATCTCAAGAATCTGGCATCACATTGTCAGCTGGTAGTATGTGCTCTTTAAGCAATCTACACAACATAAAAATACGATACAATCGTGTAAAAATCTATCAGATCATTATACATTTAGAGTTTTATTAAAGTAAACTAATTGTAATAGATCACCTGAAAAGCGTTGTGACGCTAGTGTCACTCCATCCAAACTTTGCCTGCATGTTGAGAAGAACCAGAAGTGCTTTCAATCTAGACATACGTGCTCCATTATACAATGGCGTATCAGCTTCACTTTTCATATCATCATAGATAAACCTTTCTGAATCCATGATCGTCTCGATCATTTCATCAATCTCGGGCTCAAACATTGCCTCGTTGGGAATGTGCTCTGCATGATCATCCCCCAAGCTGTCAGAGGCTACATCTTGTGGCCTCACATATGCTGCTTGACCAAAGCGCCTGCGAACACGTCTATTGGGTTGCAAGATTGCTGCTTGTTGGCCAGTGTCAGAGTCCGACGAGTTATAATTAGCAACAACTTGATCTATAATAGATGGATTGAACTCACCAAATTCGCGAACGTGCTGCAAAGAAACACGTCTTGTCCGTCGCACAGCATGCTTGCATTGATTACAAGGACATAAGACCCTCATTGAGAGATAGGTGTTTCGGTTGGACGGTCCCACATCCTCGTCACTACTCATAATGAGGATAAAAATCTTATAACCTGGACAACAAATTTAATATTCTATTGGCATTCTTCGTCTTATCTCTCTCTCTCTCTCTCTCTCTCTCTCTCTCTCTCTCTCTCTCTCTCTCTCTACCTCACATTCTCTAGTCATGTCCAATCCCCGCACACCTCGGTCTAGAGGTGCACGGAGATCAGAACCACCGGGTTATAATCTCGTCTTTATTGGTCAATACCTATATTTGTGGGTACAAGAAATCTACAGACCCACGTCTACATGATACTGCATGTAGTGGACAAAACCCCTTTGCCTCTTCTCTAGCTCTAGCACTTCACAGCATCTTAACATCTTTTCACAGTAGATCTTTTCGTTGTTCGTCTAACTCTAAACCCTAAACCGTAAGTAATTCTTGCGTGGACTCGATCTAACGTAAATAAGCATAAATCTAAATAAACGTAAATCTAACTAAAAATAAACCTAAATCTAATTTAACGTAAGTCTACATCTAACCTAATCTTTAACGTCTTTTGGGATAGTTTCCTACGACGTTAAAACTCTCTTCTTCTTGTGTGTGTGTGTGTGTGTGTGTGGGTAAACCTAAATAAACCTAAGTCTAATCTAATATAACATAAATCTAAATCTAACATAAATTATGTTATATTAAAAAGAAAGAACTAAACTAACAGGGATTATAAGAACCTTAAAACTGATTTAACACATAAGTTTTCACATAACTCGGCAAGAGTTGGCATTCTCATCACTAAAGATGTGAGAGTTAACTTTCGGCGGTGACGCTGCCTCATCTCCATCCACATCTGACAACAGCAATTGGCCCTTTGGACCGTTCTTGCTCTTGTTACTAACTTTGAAGTTGCTGTTGAATGACTAGAGGTTGTCTAGATGGTCATTGTCGGGGATGTAGTGACTCTTTCCGCCCTGAGGATCCACCTTCTTCCCTATCTTCTGAAGACATTTCACCAGTACTTTTGGATCGACGGACCCACCATGAGTGAAGGCAGCAATACCCTATATTCCATTGAGGGCTTTCTTCACCCGCTTCATGCAGGCATCGCAGTCTATGGAGACCTAAATCTAATCTAATATAACGAAAATCTAAATCTAGCGTAAATAAACGTAAATCTAACTAAAAATAAACCTAAATCTAATCTAATTTAACTTAAATAAACCTAAATCTAATTTAACGTAAGTCTACATCTAACCTAATCTTTAACGTCTTTTAGGATAGTTTCCTACGACGTTATAACTCTCTTCTTCTTGTGTGTGTGCGCGTGTGTGGATGTGTGTGCCAATAAAAAGAGATAAATGGTATAACCTTTCTATCACCCATGCCAAGTATGATAGATTGGTTATGCCATTTCCCTCTTGAATAATAGGTCTTGAGTTCAACTCCTCGTCGGCTAGATCTTTAGGTCTTTTAATTTTAATTAGTTTCCTACGACGTTAAATTAGTTTCTCTCTCTTTCTCTCAATGTGTGTGCGTTTTTTTGTTTATGCATGTTTTCTCTCTCTTTTCCTCTCTCAATGTTCGGTTTTTTGTTTATGCATGTTCTCTCTCTCTTTTCCTCTCTCAATGTGTGCGTTTTTTGTTTATGCATGCTCTCTCTTTCTTTTCCTCTTTCAATGTGTGTGTGCATTCTTTGTTTATGTATGTGTGTGTGCGTTTTTGTTTATGTTTGTACTCTTTCTCTCTCTCTCTCTCTCTCTCTCTCTCTCTCTCAAAAACACTATGTGTGTGTGTGTGTGTGTGTGTGTGTGTGAGAGAGAGAGAGAGAGGGAGAGAGAAAGAGGGGAAGGGAACATGAGAGTGAGGAGAGGAAAGGAGCATACCTGGCTCTCCTTCCTCTCCTCGTGTGTGTGTGTGTGTGTGTGTGTGTGTGTGTGTGTGTAGAGAAGAAAGAGAGAGAGAGAGAGAGAGAGAGGGAGAGCATTACCTGCTCCTTGCTTGAGGGCGCCGAAAAACTCAGATCTGAGATCTGAGTTTTTGAGTGCTCTCTGTTATTTTTTTTAGCCCAGCCGGCGTCGCTATGAGCGTCGCAAATTTACTTGTAAATTTGCGACGGTCATAGCGACGCTTATAGCGACGCCATGATTTTTTTTTTTGAGCGTCGTTGTGTGAGTGTCACTAATATGAATTGCCTCTTGTAGTGAATGCTACAGCTAGAGAAGAGACAAAGGGGTTTTTTCCAGTACATACACTATCATGTAGACGTGGGTGTGTAGATTTCTCGTACCCACAAATATAGACATTGACCAATAAAAACAAGATTATAACCCGGTGTTTCTGATCTTTGTGCACCTCTAGACCGAGGTGTGCTGGGATTGGACATGACTAGAGAATGTGAGGTAGTTTACAGTGCGAACAAAGAGAGAGAGAGAGAGAGAGAGAGAGAGAGAGAGAGAGAGAGAGAGAGAGAGAGAGAGAGAGAGAGAGAGAGAGAGAGAGATGGAGGATGCCAATAGAAGATTAAATTTATGTCCAGGTTATAATATTTTTACCTTCATTATGAGTAGTGACGAGGATGTGGGGCCATCCAACCAAAACACCTATTTGTCAACAAGGATTTTATGTCATTGTAATTAATGCAAGCATACTGTGCGACGGACAAGATGTGTTTCTTTGCAGCACGTTCGCGAATTTGGCGAGTTCGATCGATCTATTATAGATCGAGTTGTTACCAATTATAACTCGCCAGACTCTGACGCTGGCCAACAGCCTGCGCTCTTGCAACCCAATAGACGTGTTCGCAGGCGCTTTGGTGAAGCATACGTGAGGCCACAAGTTGTAGCCTCTTACAACTCGGAGGATGATCATGCAGACCACATTCCCAATGAGGCAATGTTTGAGCCCAAGATTGATGAAATGATTGAGATGATCATGGATTCAGAAAGGCTTATCTATGATGATATGAAAAGTGAAGCCCATACGACATTGTAGGATGGAGCACGTGTGTCTAGATTGAAGGCGCTCCTGGTTCTTCTCAACATGCAGACAAAAGTTTGGATGGAGTGATACTAGCATCACAACGCTTTTCAGGTGATCTATTACAATGTGTTTACTTTAATAAAAAACTATAGATGTATAATGATCTGATAGATTACTTACACAAGTGTACCACATTTTTTTCGTTCTGTAGATTGCTCAAAGAGCACATACTGCCAGCTAATAATGTGATGCCAGATTCCACAGAGGAAGCAAGAAAAAATTTGTGAAACTTGGGGATAGATTACAATTCGATGCACGCTTGTCCTAACAACTGCATTCTTTTCAGAGGGGAATACATAGACATAGAGAAGTGTCCGAAATGTGATTCCGAGAGATATCGAGTAGATCTTCATGGAACAAAAATTCCACAAAAACTTTTGCAACATTTTCCCCTACTTCTTTGCATCAAGAATTTCTTCAAATGTAAGTCCATGGCCACCCTAGCATCATGACATGAGGAGAATAAATCTTCGGATGGTGTGCTACGGATTCCTGTAGATTGTGCAGCCTGGAAACATATAGACAAAACATGGCCGGATTTTGCTAGGGAAGCTCGAAATTTGCACCTAGGCCTGGCTATGGATGGCGTAAATCCATTTGGTCAAAGATCAACATCTTACAATGTATGGCCCGTTGTCATCGTCAACTACAACATTCCCTTGTGGTTGACTGCTAAGCTTGATTGTGCGAGGGCGGTATAAAGTGAAGAATATAGATGTGTATCTTCGTCCACTATTGGAAGAGCTACAACAATTGTGGATTGGCATAGAAGTGGTGGATATGAGCCGACACATAGGTCGATGGAATGCTTTGATCAGAGGCATTCTAATGTGGACCATGCATGACTATCCCGAACTAACAGAATGCTCAGGTGATTTACCCTCAAACTCAAACACTATAAATCTTGGGTTTTCTCAAGATTATCTATTGTCATGTGTATACATGCAGGGCTTCAAACAAGCGGATACAGAGAATGTGTCACATATGGACCTAGACTGAATGCACATCGGGCACCCTCATTGAAGAAGCAAATCTACGAAGGTCATCAAGCGTATCTTCAAGAGAATCATGTGTTACGCAATGGCTTTTTGGGAAGAGAGACACTGAGGATGTTTGCACAAGCATGGTTAGAGCAGAAGAAGATGTGTGATGACGGTTTGCCCCCAAGGATGAAGAGACTCTCTCTATGGTACGAGTTACCATATTGCCCCCGACTCATGATTAATCACTTGCTTGATCCAATGCACATATTCAATAATGTGGGTAATCTGCTATGGAACCATGTGACCGATAAGAAAGATAATTTGGGAGCCAGGGTTGACCTTAGAAATGTGGACCGTATGGAGCAATATTGGCCATAGATAGCATCCGATGGATCTATAAAACTCCCTAAAGCGCCATGGATTTCATAGGGGCCCAAGAAAGAAAAGAAAAAGAGACCATTTGATCTGTATGGACCCCACTAGCGTAATGCACTCGCTCCGAACGTGTTTCACTAAAGAAGTAAAGCTTACCGGTTTGAAGTCACATGATCGACATAAAATGTGTCAGGTATGTTTGAAGTGGAATATATCATAGTGGGAATTGTGTAACAAAATTGTGTGTGGACTTAATATCATTGCTAGACGTGTTTTGTAGTTTATTTTACCGGTGGTCATTGAGGAATGTTTGTCTCATGACATCTATAACACAATCTACAAACTTGCAAAGTTGGTGCAATGGATATCACAAAAGGAGATCAATGTAGACTCCATACCATTTGCCAAACTAAATGATGTGGAGGTTGCGGAGGTTGTGCGCATGTTTGTGGAATCATGGAAAAACTTGAACAATCTGGTTGATGACGATCCTCTGATGCAGATCCTATGGTGGCAAAACTCACTTACTTCGGCACGCTTCAAGAGATTTTGAGGATCGATTATAGAGGATTTTTTGTCAACTTGTTAGACGTGCAATGGTTCAAGATAAACATGGAGGGTTGCAATGCTACTGTGCACAGAAGAGAGTTTGGTTCCTTGAAGTGGAATGAAGTAAAAAATGGACCGACCTAAGAGATACTGTCGTACTACCCAAGCATTGTGAACAAGTAGTTATGTGCTTGGAAGCTATCCAATTTTAGAAGTTATGTGCTTGGAAGCTCTCATGTAAGTTATGTGGCTCGGGAAGGTGGTATTTCATCCTACAAAGTCTGTATCAAACTGGTGGTACGTCATAGAGTATCCCCTCGTAGTGCACGGACGTATGAGCACTACTACTTCTTAGCGTCTCTTTCATCCGATCAACTAGATCTAGTGGAGGGACGAGCAACATCTATGAGCAGAGACGGATCACCTCCTTCGTGATTGCAGCCTCAGTCTCCATCGCACTCGGAGCGCAGTGCTTTTACAAGATACGTAGAATGCACACGAGAGACAAATTCACAAGAACTTCACGGGAATCTCTCTACACAGGAATCCCTGTCTCTTTATGAGTCCTCTCTCTCTCTCTGCCTCTCTCTCTCTCTCTCTATACTTGTCCATGTTTTCTTCTCCTTTCAATATTAAGACTAAACGTTTGTGTGTTTAATTCTTCTTTGTCACCCCGGCAGAGGTAGTGGTACGTGGATCGTCATCGCTCTAGAGCAACATCACATTGTTCTACTCCTTCAGCGTCTCCCTCTGTTTTGGAGCATGTAACGTGCTCCGAAGCTTTGGTGTAGACGAGACGATCTTCACACTCGTCTGGGCAGTGACGCTCTAGTGGTGGCCACAGTGGTTGTTGTGGGGATGCTGCCTATGATGCCTCGACTCCGCCGTGTGTTTGACGAGGCTCTTTACCTTCCTCTTCTTTGCCCACCCCCACACCAGCCATGGCATCACCATCTATGCCAAGTTTTGCGCGGCTAACAGCCGTTCCTGGCTACACACCACTACCTACTCCTCTGGGAGTCACCGCAATCAACAATCCTTGCTTTAGGGCCCATACTCTAGTGGATACCTGACGTCCGTAACCCCATCGACATGCTGCTAGAGATCCTTGCCGAAACACCCAGGTTCATGCGTCACAGGCGAGAGGGCTTGCCTTACTCCGTCAACTTCAGTGGCGGCATCATCTTGGATGATGAAGGCAAGAAGGTGATCTTGTGCATGTGCGGTCTTTGCTCTCAGGTGTTTAGACACTGCATACTAAACACCTAGAGTGAAGTACCAAGTGAATTAAAAGATAGAGTCATAAGCATGTTGTATGACGAGTTTTCCATGTCAACACGGGATGACCGCTTCAATGAAGACCTGATGAAGGTTCGAATCCGCGAATACTACAAGCACAAGTGTTCTAAAGTGAAAAAAGCAATAAAGCATGGGTGGAATAGACCAGATTGTCTAGCCAAAAAGAATGCAAAGCGAGCAGCACGCGAGAATCTTGACAAGTGGAAGCAGCCAAAGCGTGAGTAGAGGCAAGGAGCTCACACCAATTGGGGAGCGGCAGGTGGGCACCCTTTGAGGCCAATTTTGTACGTGTTTTCGCATTGCTCTTTAGGTTTGATAGTTAAGGGTTTAGGGGTTTTAAAATTCTAACATAATGGATTCTTTATATGTTTTGAAGAGTGGTCGATGATGACAAGACGTGACCCCACACCGTACGAGCACGAGTAGGCAAGCAAGAAGGGCTTAACGCCCTGATGGACATTCTGAGTTCTCGCGGAAGCATGGTTAGTATTAGGGTTTACTATTTTCTATTTGTTGTATTGTTTTGTAAATTGTATATTTATACTTACAGAAAGCTGCTTTATTGTTTTTTTTTGCAGAATCCGATAGATACGCCACTTAGACATGATGAGATGTCTGATTAGACGACGTCAGTCTAGTTGTAGCTAGATAGAATTAGTTTCCTTTTGTCATAGCATATGTATCATGACATGACGTGTATACGTCTTTTTGTAACTACTGGAAAACCATGTATATTTTCTCAATAATGACAATGGTGTTGTAACTATTACATTTGCAAACCTTAACAATCAAGTGACTTTTCCTATGATGTGTACAATTGTCATTGGTTTACTTTCATTGATTTATTTTTGTCAGTTTTGTATCTTTATTCTGCAAACAATATATGGATCATGGAGTTAATGGTTATATTATCTTGTGGGTGACTACTTTGGGTTATACCTAAGCTTGCACTTTCTTTCAAAGGTGAATTTGGGCTTATCTTGGATTCATTTAGGTTTACTCTATTATTGAAACATTCAATATGGTTGATGGGTGGCAGGACATTCAATGCTCTGCCACCAAAAAATTTTACTCTCAGACGTCTCTATATAAGGCTCTGCAACGTCGCTATAAGCATCACTATAGGTAGCCTATAAGCGTCGCTATTAGCACCGCTATATGCATCGCTATATAGCAACGATTAGTGATGTATATAATGACTGTTATAGTGACGCTCATAGCGACGTTCCCATATTGACGCTATTAGCGACGGTCTTAGCGACGCCGGGGAATTATAAAAACCAAATGTATTTCCGTCGCTAAAAACGTCACAAGTGCGCACAACCTCTTGTAGTGTTTGCTCGGTATTTTCTTCGGTCAAGTAAACTCACCCGGTGTTTGGTAAAACTCGATTTTGAGCATGTACAAAATAGGAAAATTTTTCTTGAGAGAGGAGTTTTTTCCATGGAACTGATGTATCCAGACATGCATGACCAAGATTATAATGATAGAGGTGTGTGAAGATGCATTACCAATGCTCCTACTTATGATAGATGATCAACATTTAGATGAGCAAGTTGCACAAGGGATATGGCAATATGTAATGCTACCTGATGCTATATGGGATTTTATGTTTCCAAATGCTTTAAGGGAATCAAGATGACTAGAATGTGTACTAATTGTGGGTTTTTTGGGACCATTAAACAGGGTTCAATGTCTATAGGTCAAAATCGTAGTGCTCTCCATGCTTATCTTTACGGCTTGTCAAGGAGTCCGAAGGAGGTAGATATGGACAGTAAAAGTATTTTTGAAGGCTGTTTTGTTGTTTTTAAATCCATCTTAGGATGTGTACCGAGAAATTTGAATCAAACTTAACGAGGGACAATTGCTAGTGCTTGAAAAGGGCTAAAACACGTGCTTTATTTTGCTCAAATTGGGCTTTTAGTAGTGAGCAAATTTTGGCTAGATCAGCTTTCTATGAAATCTCAAACATCCATGAGTAGGTAGTATTAATTTTTATACAATTAAAGTTGTACTTGGTACTATTTTAGTTCGTAGTTGGGCAAAACAAGTTGATATTGGATTTTCCTTGGCTACCAACATTCCAAAAGCAAGACACTTCAGAAAGCACAAATCCTGCTTGAGGAGATGTGTTGACAATTCTTTGATTGATAAACATACCAAATGTGATTGACTTTAGAGAGCACCATAAGTGCTTGAGTGCTTTGGTGGATATGTAAACCAAGTGTGAGGGTTTTGTAAATTTTCAAGTAGTGACCACCCATAAGGGCCTGAGGGCTGTTGGCAAAACATGTTCTGCTCTTTAGCCAATGTGTAAGCCAAGATTGACATACTTTCAGAATGCTCGTCAATATGGGCTTACACCTATTAAAGACCGCCCAATGTCATAAATAGCATCCACTAAGTGGGATGTGTGAAGTGTGGAAAACGAAAGGGAGAACAAGGCGATGTTGAGAAGATAGCAAAAGTAGCACAAGCAGGAAGGGAGAAATGCTTGCAATAGGTGTTATGAATCTTGGACAGGGACAAACATGAAGGTGGGTTTACCCATTCCATGAATACAAAGAAGCTTTGATACTTTTGAAAGCCAAATCTTCCCTTACCCCAAGGTGACAGTCACGACGCCATGACTCTCCCAAAAAGGAGGAATGAGAAGTCACTTCATAAAATCTTCCTAAAATTTGTGGTGGGTAAGTGGGGAAGAGTAGGGCACACGCATGCAGGTTTTCGAGGGAAAAAAATATAGGAAAGGAGAAGAAGAAAAGAAAGGAGGGAGGAGGAAGCGCCAAGGAGGGAAAAAGAAAAGAAGGAGAAGAAAAATAAGAAGAGAAGGAGAAGAAGAAATAAAAATTGCATTATCTAAGTCAATTCATTTGCCAGCCAGAGATCCAGTCCTAGGAAGTGGACAAAGACACAATGACTTTGCTTGAGAGTGTCAAGAAGAAGACTCCCCAACCAAAAGCGGGTCAAAAGCCAACCACTTCGAAGGGGCATTTTCAAAAGATGAATATTCATTAGTATTGCAAGATCTTGGCAAGGAAAATTCCACCGGTTGGGATGGATGATGACTAAATTCTTGGAGAACATTGGGATGATCTATAGGTCTCAATCACACAATTGGCTAACCAAGACCTTATCGAACTATTCATTGGATACAAGTGTGAAGAGAGGTCTTATCAAACCTATCCCCAAACAGGTCTGCTTCTCTCAACTTGATAACTCACCCCCTACTACAATGATGATAGTAGCTTACAAAATTATTGCCAAGGTAGTATCCCTCAACATGGGCCCCCTATTGAATAGGATCATCTCTCCCCATTGGCATGGGTTCATTAAAGAAGGAAGAACCATTTATGACAACATCTTGGCAGCAATGGTGGGCATCAAATATGCAACTTTCACCAAGCAAGGGTGCATTATTCTACAGCTTTACCTTGAATTATTTCCAAGGTAGTAGCCCTCAATTTGTCCCCCCTATTGAATAGGATCATCTCTCCCCATTGGCATGGGTTCATTAAAGAAGGAAGATCCATTTATGACAACATCTTGGCAGCAATGGTGGGCATCAAATATGAAACTTTCACCAAGCAAGGGTGCATTCTGCTATCATAAACCTTGATAAGGTTTGTGATAGAATAAAATGGTCATACATAGAAGCTTTCATGGGAGCTCTGAACTTTGGGACTCGCCTGTGCCGTCTCGTTCGTGCACTAGGGACTCGTAGCCAGAGTCAGAGCTTTTGTTTAATGATAAAATTGTGGATTCCTTCAAGGTCAAAAGATCTATTAATTCGAGATTCCTCTCATATGATGCTTGAAGCCAGTGTTTCACGAGGGGAGTTACAAGGTTTGACTTTATCGAGCAATGACCAACTCCTGGCAAAACTATTTGCAGACAATTCACTCCTCTTCTTGAAGGTGTGTCCCCTGGTCGTCAGGAAAGCTCTAGAGATTGTACAAACATCTTTTGTGGCCCGTTCCATATGTAATATGGAGAAGTCAAGGTTGATCTCCCTATTGAAAAATGACTTCATCAACCCTTCGGACTAGTCAAGTGGGATTCTCTCAAGAAGAAATATCTTAAGGCACTTGGGGTCCGCTTGGGGGTGGATGTAACTCACAAACAAAGATTTCATTGGGTCTTTGAAAATTCGGAACAAAAAGGAAATGGTGGGAGTATACTCTTCTCCCATTCTCAAGCCGGATTAAAGCAACAAATTCATTTATGCTCCCCTATATTGCCTTCACCAGCCCACTACTCAAGATGTCTAAGAGTCACTAGAAAGAGTTCTTAAAGCTAGTAAAAATATTTTTAAGGAAAAACAACATGAAATCCTTCACACCATGGGAATGGGACATATGGGAGTCGGTCACTTGACCATTGGACCAAGGAGGTCTTGGAATTCTGAGCCTATTTTCCCATGGTGAGGCTTGTTGTGCCAAATTTGTGGTCTCATTGGCTTAAAAGAACCAAGATTGGGCTGTCATGACAAAAGATATGTTAGATAAAGCTAAATGTGATTTTAAAAGTGGTAAGTGGAAAGGAGTAGAGTTTCATGACAAACTCTTAGCCTCGACATGGTCTAGCATAAGTCTAGGGGACATCTTAGGGAAACTAGTAAGGAAGTGAGAAAGAGTAGCTGGATTTTTGAAGTGGGGTGAAGAAGCTAGGTACTTCAAGAACTCCATCTTGCATTGGTCCCCCTGGATATCTAAAGTTGTAGGACCACCACAAAGCCCCTATTGGATAGAGACTACTAAGAAAGTGAATAATAAGGGTCTAAATGACTGGCTCACTTTTGGGGAGGTAATAGTAATAGCTAGAAAACCATTGACCTTATGGCAACCCAGTATCAACTAAATGGCTTTGAGGTTTTTTAGTCAACAAAGTGATAAAAGAGCTTGACAATGATGTAATACCAATCTCTAAATCCGGGTTTGAGTGGAATGCCTAGAGATGGCCCGAAGGTTGTCTTTTATGGAAACCCCATTCTAAAGGCATATATCATGCAATTATACACGAGAATAATTGGTCTAGGCCCCTCAACAAAATATGGAAGATAAAATAGATGGAAGAATGGTGGAAGGAAGTCATGGAGAACATCTGGGAGCAAAAGTGTCTAGTTTAAAAGATATTTTTATGGAAGGTGATCTAGGGTGCTCTATTGATGGGTGTGAAGATCCAAGAGAGAGGAACTGGGTTAGATCAATACTCTGGGTGCAGGATAGCTAGTGAGGATTTGGCCCACGTAGTGACATCGGTAGGATCACCATCAGGATCACCAGCATCATGAAGACTCAATTTTAAACTTGTTTCATGGGAGTGGAAAAATTTTTGCAATCCTCAAGTTCAAAATTACATAGCAATGTCTTTATGTAACTTGTCAGACACAAGGACAGACCACCATCACACTGCTTAAATTGCATGCCCAAATAATGATGCAATAGCCCTAAATCTTTCATCTTGAAAGTAGCATTGAAATCAGTCTTAAATTCAATAATATGTGCCTCATTTGAATCAATGATCAACAAATCATCCACATATAGAACAACAATGAGAATTTCATCGCCCTCATGCTTTACATACAATTTTTTTTCTATTGGAGAAAACTACAAAAGCCTCATTCGACCAAATGAGTGTCAACTTTCTCATACCAAGCTTGAGAAGATTGCTTCAACCCGTACAAAGTTTTCTTACATTTGTACACTTTAACTTCCTGCCCTTTAATGAAAAACCCGGGAGGCTACACTATATAAACTTGCTCAAATATGTCACCATTCAAGAAAGTAGTAACAATATCTAATTGATGTACATCCCATCCAAAATGAGCTGCCAAGGAACAAATTAAATGCACAGTAGTCATACAACAAGTGGAAGAAAAAGTCTCTTCATAATCTATGTCTTTTTGTTGTGGATAACCCTTTGCAACAAGTCGATCCTTATAGCAATCAATCTCACCATCTGTCTTGTGTTTAAACTTGTAGACCCAATTTGTACCAATACCCTTTTTTCTAGGAGGCAAATCACATAAAGTCCATGCGTCACTTTTTATAAGTGCATCATATTTTGATTGCATGATAGCCATCCAATTGTCAAAATTTTGTGCTTCATCGAAAGACAAAGGTTCCTCAACATCACATAAGCTAAAAACAACCAAAGCATAACAATACGATGCATATGACGCATGGCAAGAACTTGAATGAGTACGACTAGACAAAGGTGCATCCAATTTACTATCATGCAAAGTAGGACCAGCCATTTTGGCATACCTCTAACGTGCTCTTTCTGAGCTCTTTCCTCATCAAGTACACCATGTACATCTGCATCAGTAATAGGCTGATCTATAAAATTTTCAAAAACACCCATAGGCTATACATTTTCCTCATTTGAATTTACATTCAAACCTCCACCACTGAAAAGAGGCAAAAAATTGTTAGAAATGTGTTGTGAGCTGACATTATTGTCTCTAGTACATGATAGCAAGGACTAAACAGAATCTTCCATAAACACAACATGCTGTGAAACCAAGATACATTTTGTTCACGGATGGTACAACTTGTAGCCTTTGCTTTGAGTACTGTAACCAACAAAAATGCATTTGAAAACATTATCATCCATTTTTTTTCATTGTGTTTGTGGCACTGAAGTATAAGCCAGACAACCAAAAACACACGTGTGATCAATAGATGGTTTTCTATCATGCCATGCTTCATATGGAGTCATAGACAAAAAAGCTTTTGTAGGACACATGTTAACATGATGGATTCAAGACAAAACAAGTGTGTCAAAGCTTGACTCTGGACCATACATTATGCATTTTTCATAAGTGATCTATTTTTCCTCTCAGCAATACCATTTTGTTGAGATGCGTTTGGCATTGTACATTGGTGTTTTATGCCACGACTAGCCAAAAATGGATTAAATTCAAGAGACATATACTCCCCAGTTGATCTAAACAAAGGGCGCCCATAATAAATTTTGAGACATTTTTAGCCATAGTCATAAATCTTTTGAAGCATAAAAACACTTTGACTAGAAGATGCATGGCAAGAACTTCTTGTATGACAAAAGGTTCTTGTTTATCCCATGAACATACAATGCATCAACAAGTGTGAAAGAATTAACATTTGTAGTAGTTTAGCACAATCTTTCCAACTCCATAACGGGATAAGAGGCATTGTTGGCACAAGTGATTGTATTCCAATGAGAGATATCCTCGAGAGAAGTAAACAAGTCATGATGAGATGCAATGTGATTTGTAGCACCACTATCAAAGTACCACACATGAGCATCTGCAACAACTCACATACATGCATCATGGACGGAAGGATCACAAGTGCACTCTACACTAAAAGTGCATTCTGCATCTACATTAGCTCCACAATCTCCTTTCATAGAAGGCTCTACAATAGCTGCACTTGTAGTGGAACCAGCATATTTCTTCCTAGCCTCTTTTGCCTTCAATTTAGGACACTGCTTGGGCCAAAAACGACTCAAAAAGGGTTGTGTAAGGAATAATTAACATAGCTGTTTATGGTCAAAACGGCTCCAAATTTGGCCATTTTGGTCATTTAAATCATATCTACGCAATCTAAAGCGTGTCTAAGTACATATCTCTAAATATTCAAAAAGATATTGTTTTCTTCACATTCCTTTGGGGCTCACCTCGAAATTTGTTCTCATTTACTTCACTTGGTGGAAAATAGTTGTTTCCACTTTTGAATCAGTCAATCTCTCTTTTTTCTCTATCACCTTTCACGAGCTTTCTCTCTTCTTTTCTGATGCACCTTGTTCTGCTACTATGTTATCTCCATTATACTTTTTGTGTATTCATTACTTACAATGAGTAATACTTCTTTCATTAGTGATAACCGGGTGAAAGCATGTTAACCTGTCACGCTTTTTGTGCTAGTTAGCAGTTTCAAGTTAGCACATCTTCGAAAAGTTGGGCGTCCGGTAAATTTTTTACAAATAATATCAAAATTTGTCGGAGGTTGTACATTTGGATTCCTTGTTTCAAGTGCTTTCTATTGATATATCATATGTCATAGATCTTGGAGATGTAGCTCAAGTTATTGTACTAGTTAGCATATGTCAAAATTGTGCTAGTTAGCATTGTCCGGGACATGAAAAAGCATGACAGGTTAACATGCTTTCGCCCAACCGCAAGTTTCACTTGAACATTAAGCTAAGCCAAGAATATTCTATTACGTAGAGTGTTTATCAAAGACCAGATACAACTGCAAATGAAGCACAACAAGTTTGCAACAAGGGAAAGAAACACATTGATATATGGACATATGGGAGCTTGTATCCACCGGATCCTAGCACTGGAAGGTATCCATCTTTTCACACACCTCATGATTTGATGAGATTTGTTGGAGATGGGGTTGATGGCTTACTAGGATATAGTTCTAAGCTAGCTCATTTACACATTGATCATACACATTACATTCAATATCTCAAAACTACTTTGTCTTCAAATGCAACAAGAATTTTAGAACTTGAAAACCAAATAGAGTCTCTAAAACAAGAAAATCATCAGCTTCAAACTTTAAAAGAAACTCCAATAGGATTAAGAGCACGAGTAAAACAAATGAGAGATGTAGTAAACTTAACAGAAGGTTCTAGACAAAGAAGAAAAAGATTAAAGATTACTAGAGAACATGTGACTAGCCTTTTAGGATTTGATATGTCCAATGTTCAAGAAAGGGTGAGATTTTTGAACAAGGTAATGAACAAAAGTGAAATTCTAAAACTTTTGAAACTTCCTAAAAATTGAACTCAGAACAAATTGGTATATCAAAATTTACTGAAAGATATGTGTTTATCGGTCCAAGCTTCTCAAGTGCAAGAAGTTTGTGACACAGTGGGGCTGAGTAAAGGGGGTTACAGGGCCATCTCTAAAACCTGGTTTCACGTTTTAAAGTATTACAAGATTAAATCTTTTGGGTTGCCTAGGCCTCACAATGTTGGGAAAGTAAGAACTCTGTTAAACAAAGAGATACCCGAACATTTTGGAGAGTACTATCATATAGAAGGAGCGATGCCATACGAACAACAGAAAAAAAAATTATTCTTTTAAGTATAAAGTTTTTAATAACATTTGAATGAGTATAGAAAAGTTCAATCTGCTATGGTGAGATACTATAACATGCGAGCAGTAGATTGTGAAGGAAAACTTATATTTTTCATGAAATTGGATGAAGCTCAAATTCAAAAATGTCAAAAAATGGAAAGAGTATCCATATCCCTAATGAAGAGAGCATTGGATTATAGCCAGGGTAAGCTTGATTCCCCATACCACAAAACTCAATCAGAAATGGAGCTTTGGTGAATCAGAGCAGCTCAAATACCAGTAGAAAATCATAATACATTGAAATGGATCTTTTTGCAAGACCGATATCCCTTCTGTTATACAGGACCAAAATGCAACTGAACAACTCCGTGTAGATGGATGGGTGACTCTATTGTAGAATGGCACTTGAGTGCCAACCTAAAAGCATTGAAGTGTATGTTTGGTGTATGTGGAGGTGCCAATACCAAGTATCCATGTCTATATTTCATGACAAGCACTGAAACAAAAGGATGGCTTGCAGAACACGAGGTTGGAAAATGACGATCGAGAAATAGTGTGAACGTCATCGACTACCCATCATCTTCTATGGTTTGGGATCCAATTCTAACAAAGATTTAAAAAATGTACATATATGTACAATGCATGCAGAGATTAGAATCTTGGAAAAATTTCTTCGACTCCATCTTGATTATGCATATTCTATTAAGCCAAGTAAACTTTGCAGATGAGTGCATACAAAAAATGTGAGGCTTTGCTCTCTCGAATGGGTTTTCATGATGGTGGTCAAGTTCATCTAAAAAAAGATCCTACTCTTTCAAAAGGAACGGGTGATGTTTTGCAAGATGTTTCAATGGGTGGAGAAAAAGCCAGAAGACTTTTGAGCAACCATGACAACAAACAAGTTGACGCTATGTGGAACTGCTGGAAGGATCTTTGTGTAATAACAACCAATGTCAAAAGTAGACCAGATGTAGCCAACAAGCGCATGGAAGTGTGGAAGAAGCTCAATAATTTTTTGAAAGTTTTGAGACAACAACTTAGCTCTGCTACTTATGTAGATGACTTTAAAAAGACAATAGAGATTTTAATAACTGCTATCACAGATGCTTGGGGAGAAAAAAACATCACATATTACTTGGTGAGTATTCAATTACTTTTTAAAGTCTGGATAGTATTTAACATTGCATCCTACGAGTTCAACTAACCTTTTTTTTTTAAATTAGCATATTATGTACTTGCATGGCTCATATTTTGCAAAACAAGGACTCCTTGCAACATGGAATACTCAGGGAATGGAAAAATCTCACTATCAAGCAAGGACTTCATTTTTCAAATGTACGAGAAAGGGAGGGGGACAAAGAAGGAGGAATGCACTAAATGAATTATTCAATTGGTTCCATAGGAGGTAGTTACAACGGATGAGATCAAAAAACCATGCTGTTCAACCACAAATGGAGATTAATGGTTCACTTTGAAACTTTGTACCGAGTCTTTCTAAAGAGATCCAAATTCAAAAAAAATATTTTTAGGCAAAATATTGTCAATTTTATTTACATCAGTTTTTGATTTTTGGTATCACTAGGCATGTCACCCCTATATCTCAAAAACTTTCTTCTTTTATAGCCCCCAAGAAGGTTAACATTTGTCTCTTCAGCTGCTACTACATAGCTAGAGTAGCAAAGAAAGTATCTGCTCTTGAGGAATTGAATCCTGCAGCATACCCAAATATTCTAAGTTTCACAGTTCTCTCAAGTAGCATGATCTTGTTTGCATTGATTTGAAGGGGAGTCTACCCCAAAAACTGTGACAATATCTTCATGGCAAATATTGGCAACTCAGGATCTTCAAAAAATTGCATGTGAAAAGCACAGAAGGTGGCACTATCCAATGTAGGCATGTAGTGCATGAGAGAGGAGGCATCCCTTCTTGAAGTGCCCTCTATTGCTTTCCCTCTCGAGCCTTTAGCTCTCCCAAGAAAATTGTCTTTGTCAAGAAGTTGAATATGCAAAACAAGAAATAATGAGTAATTAAAACAAACTTGAAAAAAAGGAAGATTTTAGAAAGGGAGAAGAAGGTGAAACTAAATCTACCTTTTGCAACTCATCCTCGGCAATGACTTTTTCTTGAAGGAGATTTCATGATCCACTCATCTCTCTTATGTCAACATCCTTTTCAATTTCATTTAGCTTAAAGTCTCTACCAAAAGATTGGATACCAAGCTCAACAAGTCTCTTCTCAAAATCCTCATCTTTGAGTGTAGGTTTCTCCTCGTTGACTCTTTTCATGCATAGAGGAAGTACATCAGGAGCACAAAGAAATAAATTTCCCAACTGCATTGTCGTTTCCCCTTCCCCCCTTCTCTTTCTCCTACTCTGGTGTTTCCCCGCGGTGCTAATAGTGTGGATGTGTGTCTGAAGAAGATCAAGTGCTGAAAACTCCTCTTTTGACTCTTCTTCTGTGTCAATGAAATCTTTGGCCACCTCAAAAGCTTTAAAAATGGTTGCAATGCTGTAGTTATACCTCATATTAAGCAAACATTGAATATGATGGAGAGGGATATACTCTTTTCCATTGATATAGAAGTAGGGAAGGTTTGGAACAGTAAGGAGGCCTCAAACACCTCTACCTCCTCTATGGGCTCATCAATGATAGTACTAGCTCTAAATAGAGCCACATCAAAATTTAAACTCTCCTGCTCCTGAGCTGCAGCATCAATTTCCTCATCCTCTAGAATTTTACTTTTCTCAAGCTGCAAGACTGTGGAGACATTTTTATTTGTTCCCTCTTTGTATGTATCTTTCACTTCATCACCTTTTCCTTGGATATCAACTTTAAGGAACAAAAAGGAAAGAAAGGCAACTTCTTTTGGAACAAAATTGCAAGGCTTTGAATGTAATTGACAAAAATTGGTAGGTGGACAAATAAATGAAGTCTTCTTAGAAAATCTTCCTAACCTCCTTGTTACTTTGCCTTTCTGAATTGAGTCGGTATTAAATTCAGTTAGATGGCAATAAGTTTTTCCATCCAACACCAAACACTTACCCTCAACTGCCTCTTCAAACTCTTTGGATTCTTCTGACAAAAAGTCCTTCAATTTCTCTAGCATAACTGCAAGATCAAACAAAGGATTGAATATTTCATATGCCTTGGTGTACACTTCCATGTCACCACCATCCATGACAACAACCAAGAGCTTCTCACTTGGGCTCTCCTCTAAAGTCTCTTCACGACCTTCACTTATGACTCGGTTGAAAAAAAGTTCAAGGCAAGGAAGCAAGACCAAAACGGAGCGATAGAGGAACGAGCAAGATCGTACTAAATACTCCTATCGCTTCATGTAGAGGCTTAGGCTGTGGAAGAAAAACCCAAACGGAGCGATAAAGGCACGATGAACACTCTGTTGGCTACGGCTATTGTGTCGTGTAGATGGTTAAGAACATGGCAATAAAACCCAAACAGAGCCATAGTGCAATGAGGCAAACTTTGCAAACACCCACCCTCGTTGTGTCATGCGGCACAAACTAAAAATAAAACACCAAAAAAAGACAAGATCAAGCTTATATAAGGGGTCACAAATGATCATTATTGACACATGTCACTCATGCACACGTGCCACGTGGCATAATTTCAATGGTCACGGTATGGATGGTCGGATGTATAAAAATCTCATGTTACATGTTCATTTTTTACCTCCTGGGACCAAACAACATGTTTCATCGTTTCGTACCTCCAGCATCCTCCGCCATCTCTTCTTTAATCTTATGTTGCATTTTTCTTATCGACCCACACACCCCCTTTCGTGTTATTTCATCTAATCTGCTCGAGCGATGCGATAGTGGGTAGTTTCAACCTTTGAAAATACCAACTATCACATTCTGTGGGATTTTCTCTCCAATTGATGCCAATTGATGCATTGCTTTCAACTTCTCGCATGATGCAATAGTGAGCACTTCCACGTCTTCCGATATTTCTTCAACTTCCCGCACGATGCAATAGTGAGCACTTCTAGACTTTGGGAGGACCTCTTATCATGTCCTCCGGTATTTCTTCAACTTTGTGCACGACATGATAGCGAGCACTTCCAAACTTTGGGAGTACCTCTTGTCACGTCCTGCGGTATTTCTTCAACTTCTCGCACGACGCAATAGCGAGCACTTCTAGAATGTGGGAGGACCTCTTATCGCATTGTTCGGGATATTTTAGGAGTCACCTCCCGCGGGCCTTGTTTTGGTGAATTTTGTGGCAAAGGACAAAGCACTTTCCGACTATCAAATGGCAAGGACAAAGCAAACTATAAGAAAAGTTTACCAAGCTCCAAAAGATTTAGAGAAAGATGACGATGAAAACCAAGAAGAATTAGTTGGGAAGAAATAAGAGAAACCACCTACACCTTCCTAGAGGCCTACTGCTAGGAAGAGAATGAATTATCAAGTCAAATATCTAAGGGAGATAAGGAAAGCACAGAAGTCTACTTGTCTTCTTATTCCAAAGCTACCCTTCATGAGAGTTTTCAAAGAGATATCAGATAGATTTGTGAGCATGATTAATGCCAAAACATTTATTTCAGTAATGTGGAAATCTGAAGCCTTGATGTGCCTTCAAGAGGCTGCTGAGGATTTCCTTATAGACTTTATGAATGATAGCTACATTGCAACTGCATTTGCTCACAGGGTCACACTGATGAGAAAAAATTTTGTGCTTGTGTCAAGCTTGAGGTACAAGTTTGGTAAGGCTCTTGAGCTTAATCCTAGTGAGTATCTTAGGGCCTTCCATATTTTAAATATCCCCCTTCTAGGCAGTAGAAGGATTCAGGGGTTGTCATTGAAGATGTTACACTTTAGTATGAGACAAGAAAGGCCTAGGATATCAAAGCAGGCATAAGGTTAAGAGGGAGAAATACATGATGTCAGAGGATGCTATCCTTATAGATCAAGCAAAAATTCTAAGAGCATCCTACTCTATCCTTTATGAAAAATTTATAGGAAAAATGGTTGTGGATGTCTCCATGTGTGGGGATGATGAGGTGTACTGTGACATATTCCCTCAAGACACAAGTATGGTTGTAAACCCCAACATTGAGCTTGGTGATAGTGTGCTCTTTATCTATCTCATGTATGTGTTTCCCCTTCGCTAATTATTAGTGCATGTGCGCCTACAAGGGCCTCATTGGGGGATGTGTTTTCTTTGACTTTAGGTGTCTTATGAGAGATCCTCTAGAGGCTATAGCTATGCAAATTTCCATACTTGATCCTCTAGTGGCACATTGTGTATTTAACAAGCAAAGAAGGCTTTCATGTTTTTTTAAAGATTTTGACATGATGACCTACAATTACATAATATACCCCTATGTTGAAGTGTAAATCTTAACTCCTAACAATTTATGATATTCAATGGTATTCCTAACTAATTGTTATTTTCTTGTAGAGGACATTGGACTCTTATTATCTTCAATCTTTTGGAGAAATTAAGATATTATATTTATGAATTCATTGTCAAGTATCCATGGGAGAAGTAGACTGTAAGTATGAAGTATGATCTATGCTTGATGGCCCATTGTTTTATATTAGTAGCTTTTTGATTGATGTCTTCTTGCAGTGCTGCTAAACTTATCGTTGCTCACCTGAGTACCACAAATAAGAATTACAATATTCAAGTACTACAATAAAAAAGTGCCTTTACAAATAGACTCAGCATCGTGTGGATGGAGGGTGCTTGCCAATGCATGGAGATACCTTGAGTCAAGGTGCAAGATGACCATACTCACTAGAAATGTGTATCTCATGTGCCATTGATTTGTTTTGACTTCTTAACTATGTATGTACTCATGTCCTTTATTTTCTTTTTCTATTTGTTGCAGCTGCATGAATATCAAGAGTCTTGGGTCATGTGGGTGAAAGAGAAGGCTGTTTCTATGGTTTTGGAAAGATCAATAAACCCAAATGATCCAGACTCTCCTATGGAAACTATTGATGAAATAGAGTCTCCTTTTCCACCAAAGAAAGCTAGATCCACCAAGGGTTTGGATGCTAAGAAAAGGGATCACAAGAAGAAGTGTCCGGCAAAGAATATCCATTCAAACAAAATCTCTTCAAAGAGGAGCCATACAAGTAAGAGCCCTTCAAAGAGAAGCCATACAAAGAAGAGTCCTACAAAGAAGAGCCATGCCAAGAAGAGTCCTGCCAAGAGGAGGAGCCCCACCGAGAAGAAGAGCCCTGCAAAAAGAAAAGAAGATACAAAGGGCCATACATTCCACTCACCATTGAAATTCAAGGTTGAAAAGCGTCATTCAGCTAAGAACAGTAAGGGGGAGGCACCTAGCTCACCTTTCAAGCTACCATTCATGTTTCCAAAGAAGGTTGCCAAGTCACCCAAGCCAACCACTCCTCAGCAGCCCAAAGCACCAACCCCTGCCAAGTCCCCCGTGCCAAGCCCTTAGGAGCTCAAGTCACCACCACCCCCTCTTGAACTGACTTCACCCCCTCGTGAACACAAAAGAAAAATAGTATTTGAGGATGCAGAATCCTCTCAGGAGAAAAGAAAAGTGGAGTTTCATGATTTATTAGTCCACAAAAGTTATGAGCACTTTTGTTCATTTTGTCCATATGAAGTTATACCCTTTGGTGGTTCATAAATTTGTACTTCAGTTACTTAATACCAACTATTCAACTCTTAACTGTGTATCATGGTGTCATGTCAGTTTAAAACAACATAAATGATGATCACAATAAGGTAATAAAGACAAATATATTTTCAAAATGTAACAATTGCAATATTGAACTTGTTTTTTCAAGTCCTTGCAAGTGGCTCAAATACAACTCTTTTTGGGGGAAGGCATGTGATGCAAGAGGTTGAATTCTCCATCCTTGCGCTCACAACAATTCCATCCATTGTGAATCTATACTCAGACTCTAACATCCTGGAGTCTCCAATTTGTTGTTACCATAAGGCTTTTATGCTTAGTGTGTGGATGGACTGTGACCTTTAGTTCAAACTCTGGACAATTTTCCTCAGAGTCGAGAGGAACCCAATTACCTAATTTTCTTCTCCATCTCCTATAGTCATAGCCCAGAACTAATGATTGATGAGATAGTTGATATGAGATAGATATAGAATTTGGGCTTACTCTGCAACTAATATTATCACCAATATGGAAAGTTTCTTTGGTACTCCATCCATCTCCAAGTACATTGTTTAGTTTAGTCATAGAAATTATTCTATTAAGCCACATCGCCTTTGTCCTCTACAAGTCCATTGTTTTGAAATATGCTACAAAGAAATGTATAGGCAAGAACCATTGAACTTTAATCCTTCTTGATATCATGCCCGAAGAAATAGTCTTAAGGATGTCTTCTTTGATCTTGGATTTGAAGCTTGATATCATACATGCATCATGAGCTTCCCAGTCAAGTGAACTTATGGTGGGAACGGGTAACTAATGTAGTTCTCCATATGCATCTTCTCGTGATGGAACCTTGTATTCTGCAAAATAGACAAACAAATCAATTGTTTTGTAAAAAGAAGGTGGCTTGTCAGCACACATAGCATCTGTAATCCCTTTATACATTGCTTTGAACGTCCCACTTAGACTCTCCATAGGTTGCCATTCCACGGCTATTGAAGGAAATATATCAGGAATGAAATCACAAAATGAGAAAAAACAACGGGAGAATGAAAAATTCATTGTATCAAATAGAAGTTTTTTTTTACTTACAGAAAGAATGCAGTGTGGGATGTTCATCCAATTCTGACACCATATCCTTGGCCATGTACACATGTTGAACCTTAGCTAGCCAACCATTGTCAATCACTTTGAAAGCAAGAACACAACCTTTCCAATGTTTTTTTACTTTATCACATTTAGTTCTCTTCACTCTGTGTACACCTTTGCATGAAGGAAGCATTGTTCCCTATTCATTCACACAAAAGATATGGGTTTCCAAAGATCATCCTCTCTAACGTTATGAAAGTCACAAGAAGTTATGTTATGTGAAGGGCGACGTGAAGAAGGCGCCATGGAAACTCAGAGATTAGAGAAGAAGAAAGAAAATACAGAGACGGAAATACTTAAACCTCTCACAATATAGAGGGAAAGTGAAAAAGGTATTCGTTTTAAAAACGTAGGTGATTTGTCATTAATGGCCTTGTTTTTAGAGCCTTCTCACATAGATTTTGTATCTTTTGACAACAATTTTATGAAATATACAATAGAATAAAAGATGAGACTTCATTACTTTGGGCCGCAAATTTAATGAGCTTACTCGCCGAAAGCACCTAAATATAGCAGTTTCAACCTTATGATCAAGACATTTATCCGCTCTCTGTCAAAATAGGACCACCAAAACCCAAGATAGAGGAGACAAGAGTGCCATATTTTTGTATACATGTCACATGACTATTGGACTATTGCTTAATCTTCAGATTAACAAACAACCCTTTTCTAGCCGTTTTGGGCCCAATGAAATGAAATGTTAGTTGTACAATAATGGCAAGGCATCTTCTTTTTTCCCTTTTCACCAAAATTTCTAGGCGAAGTGCTTCCAGCAGAGGCATTAGGAGCAAGTGCTTCCACTCGTAGAAAACCATGAGAAGTGAATACATTACCTTTATCACTTTTTCGTTGAGTAGTAAACACTTGTTCAACTGCACACTCTTTAGTCTTTTTATTTGGTCGGAAAGTGACTTGCAACACCAATGTACAAAATGCATCAAACTTGAAAACGTCAGGATTTCCTTGTGTCATAAGTCTCCAAGTACTAGCAAAAGTTTGGTAAGAATCTGGCAAAGCATCAAGAATAGTTTGCACAAGGGAACTGTCAGAAATGACTTCACCTACATAAATACGTTGCTCATTAATATCCTTGATACCATCAAGGAAAGTTTCCAATTCATCTTCCTCAGGCATACTCTTTGACTCAAACTCTTCAAAGAAATTTTAGCCTCATTATAACTTGCCTAAAGACCAGCTAGAATACCCCAAGCTTATATGGCAGATTTAGTTGGCATATCTAGTTGAACAAATGTGATGAGTAATAGTGCGCTCCACAAACAACACAACCAATGAATAAGCCTACGCATCTCTTACATCCCAACGAGCCTGCTCAGTCTCACAGGAAAAACAATTCTAGCAACACCAATTTTGCCACCAAACCTGCAACAACCTCAACATTGTCTGCATCCTTAGAACCAGAATGTACATCAATTTTCTGCCCACCGTACCAAACTCCCTTTGATACAAGTACATATTGCACCATGTAGGCCCACATCGGGTAATTTTCCCCATCTATCAGCATCAAACATCTTGAACACATATGTGTTGTTGTCATCCATGGAGAATGCCTCCACCTGATTTGAAAACTGCCTAAAAAGAGAAGAAAGAAAATTGGACTGATGTGTAGTATATAACACGACCCATAGAAGACTATAAGGGACATGTTATGCAGAAAACGACACTAAGAGAAACTCTACACGAAAGGATGAAATTGCTTGCAGAGTACTGTCTGTAGTGGAAATGGGGGCCAAAATGAGCCCGAATGGAAAATCTACGTAGACCTGCTGACACTCACTAAAGCTCACGAAAATTTGAGAAATTAAGTAGGCATGTGTTGGCGATGTTGTGACAAAGCCCAGGAGGATGCAATCTGCTTTCATACCAATTTTTGGAATTAGGGTTGTAGGGAAGTACACATAGCTTGGAGAAGACAAAGGAAGCTCAAGGCACACAATGGAGAGTTTATTACTTAGTGTGCAATGGAAAGATAAGTTAGCCCTAGGGTAATAGGCATATATACAATGCACGGGGAGAAAAACCTCCTAGTGAGGGAAAAAATGCCCCGACGGTCCAAATTGTGTTCACACACATCACTACCATGTGTATATGGTAGCATTGTGTGTGTGTGTGTGTGTGTGTGTGTGTGTCCCATGTGCTCAACACTGGCTTGTGTTTGTCTCTGAAGAGAGGCGTAGATGGCCTCTTGCAAATAGGGCCATTATGTATTATGTAGTAGAATTTAATAAATTTAAAGGAATCTGTTGGAGATCCTCATGTTCCTTTGAAGTGAAAAAGGAAAAAATTGCATGTGGAGAAGAGAGAGAGAGGGAAAGAGAGAAGCTAGAAGTGAAAGAGAAGAAAAAGTATGGGTAGAGGAGATGGACTCTAGCATGCGCAAGGAGTGGCTTGTGAGCAAAACATGAATGCCGCGGGAGGGAGAGAATGCTAGGTGAGCACGGTCACTAGTTGCCAGGGGAGGGAGATGGCAATCAAGCACTTCATGATATGCATCATGCAACATGACGGGATCGAACACAACAAAGGGCCGATGCAGGGAAGGAAAACACCTAGGCCCATGGAATGCACGAGGGAGTTGAGTCCTTGTTTGTTGGTAGCTACACAATGTTCTATTTTATGTGTAGTGTGTGTTATATTGGCATCTATGGATTTTGGATGAGCTAGCTAGCCATGCGGTCTTTAAAACTCTTTACATTCATGGTGAGTTTGATTTTTGTTCGCCCTGCTGATCATTCATCATCATATGGTAACATGAGGTGGAATTTACTGAGATTCCATATAATGTATAGTGAGGATGGAGCTAGTAGTAGTCACAAGGTGTGCCCTTGAAATACAAGTCTAGGGTAAACACCAAATGATCCTATAAGAAATTGGAAATTTGAATCTCATTTCAATAGAAGAGCAAGAAACAAGCCAAAAAGAAAGGCCTTGATGCACAATTCTTAAGTCATACTAGTATGTGACCTGCACGTTGCTGAGGCCATGGGTTCAATTCTTGTACACAACTCTTCTTCACTCCGAGGTCATATTTTTTATGCACCAATGGAAAAATGTCTATTATATAAGGGGCATTGTAGTGTTAATTAATCCCACCTTCTCTTTCACACACACATAAGGCTACATTGATACTTCTTATTTGTACTATAATAAGGCTACATGCTACACCCTATGGTTTGTGCAAGGAAAGGATAATGCCAAGGCTAGATTGTAGCATAGCTTTGACCTTACAAACTAGGACACATATGACTGTAGATACACATAAGACTTAGACTAAGACATCTCTCTTGACTCTCTCGATGTTGAAACCATTATGTGGCATAATAGAGAGAGAGAGAGAGAGAGAGAGAGAGAGAGAGAGAGAGAGAGAGAGAGAGAGAGAGAGATTACCAGGGGATAAAAGACTTGCTTTGAAATATGTCACTTACTTGTAAAACCTTTATGGTAAGTTCCGATTGACATGACCAACTTTGCCTCTACTTAAAGCTATAGTGTCCATGTTCTAGTGGCATAGTTCTATAGTGAATTCTAAACTCGAACTTCTTAGTGATCTTGTGAACACAGTTTGCTTATATTTCCAGGTTTCACCTCTATGATTGTTGAGTTGTTTGGACACTCTTATTCTCTAAAATACATGTTATCCCAAGTTTCTATCTACATATGCAAGAACTCATAGAAAGTTGGAATTAAAGTATGTCCTACCCATCCCTAATGATGTCATACCTTGCTCCTAATCTGCATAACATTGTATCACCAAATGGTTCCCTTTCAGATACACACATCCTCAAAATGATAACATGTGCATAAACCAAGCAAGGAGAGTTGATTGAATCTTGATGTTCACATGAAGCACTTGTAAGAAAGGTTATATTGTCGATAATTTAGTCTTGGTATCCTCAGAGGAAATATATTTGGCAAGGTCTCCAAGTAGGATAAGATGCATAACATTCGCATTCAGAGAGAGGGGGGAGAGAGAGAGAGAGAGAGAGAGAGAGAGAGAGAGAGAGAGAGAGAGAGTATTATCGTCCTCACATGACAAACATCACAAATGGTAGAAAGTTAAACATGTTGTATGCTCTATGCTGAGGTTGATTAATGAAACTCGATGCTGGAGGATTGTGGATATAAGGGTGGCCATTGACATTCCACAAAGTGACTGGGAAAGAAAGTATGTAGGGACTCATGAGTGATCAAATTTAGAAGCATTCAAGTAACGGTGATTGTTTGATGTCCAAACTTTCAAACCTATAAATGGCGTGTTGTGTGTATACACAAAGGGACTCTTGCATAGTGCCTCTCTCTCTCTCTCTCTCTCTCTCTCTCTCTCTCTCTCTCTCTCTCTCTCTCTCTCTCTCTCTCTCTCTCTCTCTCTCTCTCTCGGGAGGTTCACTATGTGTAAAACTACCATATCATGTGCGTTCTAGACATGTTTGCAAACCCCTTATCTGTGAATTTTGTTAAGAATATAATGTACCCGTTTCTTTTAAAATCTGTAAGTTTTTTTCAAATTTGAAAAAATAATGCCCTTCTGTATATATATTTTTGTAAGTTTCAAGAACTTTAAATACCCTTCTGTTGAACTCACATGATAGGTTACATTTTTATTAGGTGACCTCCCCGGGCTCTCTCTCTCTCTCTCTCTCTCTCTCTCTCTCAAATATAAAAAATGAATGTCAATACATCATTGTCCTACAGAACTCTTTCATGTCAATTAGGCTAGATTACGAAGTATTGTTACATGTTCCATTCTTGGGTAGTAAAAAACAATGCCCCATTTTTGTATATTTGAAACAATCTCCACATAGAGAAGGCATGCACTTGTTTAGCCATGCCTATATGCTAATTAAATTGAGGGTCTATGACATCAATCAGGAGGATGATTGACACACTTCTATAGGTGAACTTCAAATGGAAACCACAATTTGCCCAACATCATCTTGATTATCCAGATCCCCACATAGTTGATATGATCATCCCCATCAATAATTGCCTCTTTAATCATCCAATCTACCTCATCAATGTTACTTAGCTTCTCCCCAATGTGGTTTATGACATGGTGCCACTGTTGAAAAAATAAACCACATACTCCTCGATCTCTATCCGGATCCGTCATTTTATGGGTAGTGAGGTTGAGAAACTCTTAAAAATCAATAATTCCAACTTCCCATCTCCATCAACCTCATCAATAATATTTTGTATCTTGGCTGTAGAGGCTGCAGACATGGATTTTTCATGGTGATCCAACCTTTTCCGTATTCTTCTGTGACAACCACGTAGAAGGTGCATGAGGGGTGTCACCTATAGGGCACCTATAGAAGGGAGATATGGAGCCGTGTGCGCGAGTTAGTAATATTGGAATGGGCTGCAACCCTAAATAAAGGGATATCGGCCAAGCATTCAACAAATTAGCTTGTGGCTTTGCAAGGTATTGACGTCTCATCAATGGGCTTAGAGGTACTTAGAATTATCACACAATGGGTTGTGGTCGTGGTTGAGGTCACTAAGGTTAATGTACGTTTCTCCTTGCTTGGTCGCAATAAAGTTCTCTCTCTCTCTCTCTCTCTCTCTCTCTCTCCCAGGAGATGGCTAGTGTGCTCAACCACACAATGGATCACCTCTTTCACTCATTGTTGCCTGAGTGCGTATCTCTCTCTCTCTCTCTCTCTCTCTCTCTTGGTGGATGCTTGACATCAAGAAATGGTTTGGAAGATGAGATGCATATCAATTGGTCAAGGATGCATCGATCGACTCCCAAGTTAATGAGGCCTTCTTACAACGCCAATGGATCATGGCTTGGGAGAAATCTGGAGGTTCTCGCTTCAACCATTACACCACACACATTGCCCCAAACTACAAATCTCTCTTCTTCTCTTAGCGAGGTAACCGAACCCATCCCTACATCCTTGAGTTCATCCCATTGAGTGAGATCCACACCATTGCCTCCATTCATCTTAGCTGCGAGATAGGACGTTGGGGCACTAGCGAGGAGTCTCATCGACTTTGCATCATCTTATGCTCTCAACAAGTGCGAGAGAGTGAGTACCACACACTACTTGAGTGCTCATCTTTTGACCACATTAGGTCCTCTTTTCCCCATGTATTCATCCATGAGCTCTCCCTACGTACCTTCCTCTCCTAACACGATGTGGAATCTCTATTGTGACGCACATCTCAGCCATCTTTGATCATACAGAGTCACTTATGACCTCCACTCACACCACGTGACATGTTCATTTGGTCCCATAAGTCATATTTGACCTCCGAGGATGATAATAGAACTATCAAACTCTCTCTCTCTCTCTCTCTCTCTCTCTCTCTCTCTCTCTCTCTCTCTCTCTCTCTCTCTCTCTCTCTCTCTCTCACACACACACACACACACACACACACACACACACACACACACACACACACACACACACACTCTCAACAACGCAAATGGGAGGTGAACCCCCCCCCCCCCCCCCCCCCCCACACACACACACACACATGATGTTTTAGTAGATGAAAATGTCTATCTCTCTCTCTCTCTCTCTCTCTCTCTCTCTCTCTCTCTCACACACACACACACACACACACACACACACACACACACACACACACACACACACACCATGCTGCAAGAAATGACGAACATGTCTCTCTCCCTCTCTTAGAGCCGTGATACAGAGCGTTGTAGCAGATATCAAAATCCGCTCTCTATCTCTCTCATTCTCTCTCTCTCTCTCTCTCTCTCTCTCATCTCTCAACTCCGATGGATCCATGAGTAGACAAACTATTATTATTTGATCCTAGTGGTGGTAGGGGAAACACCTACTATAGCATCATAGAAACTTATTTTGCTAGGGACTAATTGCAGCTCAGCACACTTCTAGTGGGCAGCCTCCTTGCATTAGTAGAGCTGCATGATGATCTTAGATAGGGAAGATGGTTGTTTAGCTATTATACCATCCTCATGGCTACACTGCAAGCTCCCTCCTTGCTTATAAGATGTTGTTGCCTCATGATTGCTTCGGTTCCTCTTTAGATCAAGACCCAAGTTAATAACCTTATGTAATTGTGTTACACCCATATAATAAGCCCAGCCCGCACCAAAAAAAAAAAGCCCCCCACAATATGGGCTTGGGAGACACGTAGCATGCATAAATGTGGTTGAGCTGATGGTGAGAGAGTGCATGACAACCTATAATGCAAGATCAGTGCCAAGATAAAAACGGCCATAAAGAGTGCGTTCTTGGCTAACTTTCTGAGAATCCTCTTCATTGCACCAACCCATAGCTGCAACCCCCTCTCTCTCTATGTCACAATAGACTGTAGTATCCTCTCTTGACTTCAAGAGTAGAGTGCTCCTATATAAGGGGAGGGAATGCACAATGGCAGCTAGAGGCTACATTATAAATAGGAGACGTAAGGTTGGGCATTGCAAGGCATTGAGAGTTGGATGAATGTACGCATATGAGGAATGATCGGTGCTAATGAGACAACTTGTGATAGGCCATTGGGAATTAGAAGATTGCAACAATAGTAGCCTTCAAATGCCAAAAAGAGAGAGAAAAAGAAATTGCTTGATATGCATGAGTGGTTATCGTTGAGAAGGGAGTTGGAGAGCCCAAACAAAGTCACGAGTAGACAGGGACATGAATGCGAGGTTGGAAAGGGTGCTACCTTTGTAAAAGGTTGTCTTGGCTTTGTGGATCATAAGTGTGGCACCAATGGGTAGGCACATACCCAAGTATGTGCCTCTCTAAGATGGACATAGAATTATCCCTTCAATGGTAGTGCTCAAAACCTTTTAGGTCAGTGCCTAATTCAAGTAACTCCCCCCTCATAATGTGTAGCAAGCTAAACAGGGGGCAACTTGTAGTGTGCACATACTTACTACTTGTGCACATGGAGAAATAGAGATCAAAGTGCATTTCTTAAAGAGACAACAGAGGCGTGGCCTAAAGGTGAGGCATCGACGGGTAGAGAAATTCCTCAATTAGAAGGACTCTCCAAATATTACACATACATGGACATCGATACTGACAAACAAACCCACATTGGCATTTGAAGAAAAGAAGGATGTCACCATGACTGGTTCATCTGCGTTCAAATAATGCCTTGGGATATCTACACATTAAAAACATTGTAAGTTATGAAGTACCTATGCTAGTGAAGTTTAAAAAATTGTTGGATTTTTTAGCAAAAGTATGTGCTTCTAAAGATGGCCCATCCCTAGTCTGCCATCTCGTTTCTTGTTTCTACTAGAAAACCCCCTTTTTTCTTGTAGCTGCTTGTCGATCTTCTAACTCCGAGCCTCTTTCCATGCTAAAAATTGCATGGTTGTAGTGATTTTAGCAAAATAGTCAGAGAGCCTTTGCACCTATCGCAATGGACCCTCCAATGAAAAAAAAAACACACACACACAATGCTTGCCTCCTAAGATGCATACACAGAATGAGCTTGCACAACCATCTGTGGAGAGGGTACGTCCAAAATCATAGTGAAATAACAAAGATTGTATCTCTCGCATCCCTCAAATCACATGTTCATTAAATATTACAAACGAAGATCAGTTGCATAGTTATCAATCAGTGCCTACGATATTGTTTGAGGATACGAACTACTATCAGCCTATCAACCTCAAAAATGTAGGATGCTCGTTTCCATGTGTAGAAAGAACCATGTCAACTTCATTGGCCTATAGCAAGCCATCTATGACGTTGTGGATGGGCCTATGTAGCGTGTATATTCCCTCCTTTTCCACTTACGACCTAATGTCCCCAGCACGCATCATTTCAGAGTTCCCTATGCACATGGCCCATCGGTGGTCCACCATCGAGTTTGTATTTTGATGCTAAGTTTATGCCCTAATATATAGTTGACGCAAATGTATCACCGTAGCACGTTTAAGCATAGGTTTCAGCTTAAAGGAAACCTATAAATATTTAGCTAATATTGTGCTATGCTCAATTGTTCCCCAAAAGAATTGAGACTTTTTATAATATTCATATAAGCATACCGCACTCGAGCGTAGAGTATAATTCACAATTACAACTTAGAGCATAGTTTTTCAAAGCTCACGATGAATTTGGCTTTTATATTCTTTGACTTATCATTACTCTTCAATCGATCTTTTCTTTTGCTGGGTGCTTAGCTTAGATTCAGAAGCTAGTCGCTAAATATTGGTGGAGATGCCAAAATTAGTGACCAACTTGAACTCTGATGACCATCTGTTCTGAGAGAGAGAGAGAGAGAGAGAGAGAGAGAGATGCAGGTTGTTCTGCAGTAATTAATGTGCATCTGTTGTTTGATGGAAAACATGAAGATGGCAGCTCAAGGTGGGGGCTTCCTTGAATGCCTGCTCTTGTAGCTGCGGATGCATTGGAGGTGGTGCAACTTCTTCCTCACCTGATCACTACTTTGGTACCAACGCAATGATGTTTTCCAAGAAAAGTGTTCTTTCTCTCTCTCTCTCTCTCTCTCTCTCTCTCTCTCTCTCTCTCTCACGAGCTCACCGGATGCAGCAGACTTTGACATGTGGCACCGGAAAGGTCACACACACCATGCTGCAGCAAATGACGAACACGTCTCTCTCTCTCTCTCTCTCTCTCTCTCTCTCTCTCAGACTCGTGACAAAGAGCGTTGTAGCAGATATGGAAGTCCTCTCTCTCTCTCACCCACGATGTGCCGCCGCTCTCTCTCTCTCTCTCTCTCTCAAGGATGTGGATGCACATTCCTGACACGTGGCAATGCTCATAGGCCGAGCATTTTTTAAGCTCTATAAAGATAAAGAAGTAGTATAGATTTAACTTTGCTAAAATGAAAAAAGTTATGAAGAATCTTGAGTTTGTCTAGGCACACAATCCAAAGCAACTAAGAGATACGACCACATCAAGCTGTAAAAATCCTAAATAGGTCATGCCAATTTTTTAAATTGGGAAGATTGAGAGGAATCAAGTAAGATGCGCTCCTGTTTAAGCAAGAAAGCTATTTGCAAATGTGGTGAAGCAGCTGTGGATGCATTGTAGGGAGGTGGAAGAATTAGGGAACAACGAAAGGAACCTGGGTAGCAGGACGCGACATTTATTTAGCTTAAGTATAGCTTCTTCTTGTGTGTGTGACTTGGCGACCACTAGTCCCTTGTGGTGTGCTGGCAATGAGTGTGAGAGGCAAAGAGAGGTAAGTGTGTTGCTATCGCGTCTTATGCATCTGCTCTATTTGACTACACCAGGTCTCTGAGATTTGATTATATTGTCTGTAGTGCTTGTCATGGGTGAGGTTGTGTAGCATAAGTTGCCTGTGCTGTGATGTGAGAAGGGAGAGGCAAAGAGAGGTAAGTGCACTGCTATTGCGTCTTACGCATTTGCTCTATTTGACTACACCAAGTCTTTGAGATTCAATTGTACTATCTGTAATACTTGTCATGGGTGTGATTGTGTGAGTATAAGCTACCTTGTGATGTGATGTGAGAAGGGGGAGGTTTTGTTAGTCGTGTTAGTCCTAGTGCTTGTGATACCCGGCATTTTTCTATCAATGTACGGAGTCTTTGTAGGTAGGCAAAATGGTGCGGTTGAAATTTGAAGCCCAAGCTAGGCCCGACGTGCATGAAGATGTTCCAAAGAGGAGGAGAGTGAGGAGGGTAGAGGATTCCAATACAGGTAGTTCAAAAGGTAGAAAGGCAGAGGCCTCAAAAGTTCAAATTAACCAAGTAATAAAGTCATGGAAGTAAGTCTTTGCCTTAAAACCAAGTAATAAAGTCATGGAAGTAAGTGTCACTATGTCTACATGGGGGAATGTTATTGATTGCATGCAATCATTTCTTGAGAACAAAAACTTGACTGGTTTATGTGCATTAGAGAGTGGAGGGACCGTTTTCCACCTTTATTTTTAGATGGCTATCTGATTGTGGAAAAAATTGTTGATTACTGTGAACAAGAAAATTAAAGCCTACCTGGGATGGGACAAAACAACTCCTCTAGGGGGGGAATGGTCTTGTGTCGAGGCTTTGAACAACATAAGATGCATACATTTGAGGGCATACTAGGTTATTACCTGAAAGAGAAGAATGAGTCGTACTTCAAAAAAGTAATGCATAATCCGACTCCGGGTGATTTCAATAAAGGAATAAAACTATATAGCTTGTAGAAAGATGACGAGATGAAAAATAGAGCTTGCTTGACGCCAGTGAACATTTTCTACAAATCTATTATGTTTTGGAAAATTAAGCTGCAACACTTTACAGGCAATGATTTCTTATCAACACTGCATAGAATGGTGAAGACTAGAAAGTACTATCCATCGTCCTTGTGGAGAACTCCACATCAAGGGTGGAGAATGCAAAAGGGAAAAATAAAAGCGCTTTGGAGATGCATGATATATCCGTCAACTACAAGCTACCAAGACATTGTTAGCATTTTTGCTAACAATGAGATGTATGCAACGATGCATCCACGAGTGGATTGGTTCCACTCTCACTCGAAACAAAGAGAGAGGTATGGCACTTACCATTTGCACACAAGAATTGAGTTTTGAAATAGCTGATTGGAGTAGACATGTTTTGCAGTCCATCAACAAAAGTGTTAACAACGAGCATTTTGATACCAGAGTAAGAGATGCAGAGATAGGAGATAACTTCATCCAGCTAGTGCCTCACGTTGGTGTCTTAACAATTGCTTAATGGATTGCATTGATTGTGTATGTTGTTATTGTTTTTTATTATGTTTCAAAGAATGAAGTTAGTTATTGAATGGAATCGTTGGGTACCAACAAGGTTTCTATCATGAAAGCATATTAGAATATCAACAAGACATCTATCATCATTATCATTTGAATGAAATGAATGAGTGAGTAATACTAAATCGTAATAATTAAAGGGTAATACCTAGGCCCATGTCACACATGTCCACCCAAAAATGCACGACTTTGTGTTGGCACAAAACTAGTGGTTGGAAGTTGTATCCACGAGAGACTTTTATTGTTCAAGTTAACCCCGTCACCCATAATCAAAAGACAATGACATTCCCTGTTTAAAAGGTAGGAATGATGCATAGACACCTTGAATTTAGAATCCCATGCAAGCATTCAGAGCACTTTATAGTTTTGCTAGACTTAGTCCTATGTCACACAAGTCCGACCGAACATGTGTGCAAATGACATGGCAAAAAACGATTGGCTGCAAAGGATGTCCGTGAGTAGATAGAGCAGACCGGGGATACCCCCTCACCCTTCACATCAAAGTAGCGGGCACACAAAACAAAAGGCTCGAGAAATACAAGTAGAGGTCTTGATCTCATGGCTCCTTGGAAGGCATGCGAAGTCATTTTCAGGTGGGCTGCACTTGTTCGCTAACTAGAAAGTTTCTTTTAATTTTTCCATTTCATTTGCCTATGTGTGAAACACATGCTATTTGCTTGTTCGACCGCTTGTGTGTGACATTGGCCTCATTCATTGCTTTAGCTATGAGATACCGCTTGTGTGTGAAAGCAAGGATGCCGAGCTTTGCTTGTTCTGGCCTATCTGAGTGTCATCCACGTGTGAAAGAGACCATATTTTTTCCAAAATGAACCTGCGTGTAGCCATCTGCATCGACGCGGATGGCTACAGATAGGTTGGCACTCCATCGACTCACACAACATGGATTCAAGTTGTCAACTACTTGTAGCCATCCGCGTCGATGCAGATGGCTAAGCTAGACTTCTCGGCGCCTCTCTTCAATGATCTGATGTGGCGAGCACAAATGTCGCATGCAAGACAAAAGGGCAGCCGAGTGTAAGCTACAATTTGCAGAGCAGAGCGAATAGCTAGTGGGATATTGCATTTCCATCTCCACTTTCATGCTAGCATGATCCAGGTTATTTACTTCGACGACGCGGTGCAGGGGTAGGAGCTACAGCAGCTAGCGGTGTAGGAGGGGCCAGGGGAGGGGGAGGGTGGTTGCGTACACAGAGGTCTTGGCACTTGAGCATATCCCTCTTCAGCATGTTGTAGACGTGCTGGGTACTGCGTTGTCGGTGACTCTACATTTGTTCTCACGGGGGTTACCTCTATCCACGTGAAGCCGCCCTCCTCCACTTTGTCCACAAAGTCCCATGTCTTCTTCTACTGTGTAATCCTATCATACCTTTCAACTGCATCCTATCACTCTCCACCAATTTCCTTTGCTGATTCCATCGCTTCTATGTAGTGTCGAGGCCTTGCTGGTGTGGCAAACTACGCTCGAGCAGTGACCACCTGTTCCTAGCAAATCTTTAAATGGCAGTCGGAAGCGACCCTCTATGCGGCCATGCGACCAACTATCTTGAAAGAGAGCAAAAGCGCAGAGACAATCTGGGAGCTGGGGAGAACAATGCAATGGGGAAACACCTTTTGTGTGTGTGTGTGTGTGTGTGTTTTTTTGTTTGTGTTAGATAGAGAGAGAGAGAGAGAGAGAGAGAGAGAGAGAGAGAGAGAATATTCAAGATATACATATTGTTCTTTTGACATGCCATCACCGTAGCACGCCATTTGTGAGAGAGAGAGAGAGAGAGAGAGAGAGAGAGAGAGAGAGAGAGAGAGAGAGAGAGAGAGAGAAAGCTGCTTTGTACCTTGAATGGCCCATCGCCACCATAGGCCAAATAAGCAAGAGATAGATAAATAAATACATAGAATGTTATTATCATACTCCGAGGTCAAATATGACATATGGAACCAAAAATATATGTGATGTACTATGTATGGAGCTGATAAGTGAATCTCAATGCTCTAGCATTGTGTTGACGAGAGTCACAATTGAGAGTATCCATCCCACGCTCAAGATCTTGCTTTTATGTGTCTTTTGAACTTTTTATCTTACTTTCCATGCAATTGAAGAAAGTTGATGTGAAGGGGTTTGAAGAATCTTTAGCATGTACTTATAAACCCTTTCCATGCCCATAACTTAATTAGAAGAGATTCATACTCAAGAAGTCGTATATGGAGCTAAGATGCATTATACGTTATACGGTGTACATATAATATGCCTTAAACGGGCGTATTATACGACACCCATTTTTATTCGGCCGTATTATATGGTGCCACGTCAGCAAAAACATCGTATCGTATACTTTCTCAGCAATTCGATCAAAATATTAGTTCGATCAAAATATTAGTTTGATCGAAATAGTACTTCGATCGAAATATTAATTAGATCGAAATAAATTTGTTTATATATATGCTGAAACGGACTGTTTTGCTCATTCCATTGATCTCTCTTCCCTCATCTCACCTATAGGTGAGCCTTACCACACAAAGAAAAATATAAAAATGCTAGTTTAAATATTCATATTTTTTATAGTGATAATTTAGAGCTTGGATATATTTATTTTTATAGGCTTTGGAGTTTTGAGTTACCTGGTCTGTGTGAAGTATATCTTACACTGAGAGGTAAGTTAAGTAAGGTAGTTAATGATTACTTGCCTTGTGTAGAGGAAACTCACACTTGGAGGTGATTCAAGATAGTTAAAGTTAGCAGTTATTTGTTTTGTGTTGAACTATGTTCATACTTAGAAGTAACTTTAGTTAAATAATTAAAATTAAGAGTTACTTGTTGTGTGTTGAACTATGTTCCCACCTGGAAGTAACTTACGTTAGATTTATCTAATGATTGACTGTCATGTGTAAAGTAATACTCTCAATACAAACAATTTAGGTAGATTAAATAATAATCTCTCTCAGGCTTTGTGTAGAGGTATTCTCACACCTAGAAGAGATTTACAGAGTAGTGAATTTTGATTGCTTGCCACGTGTAGAGTTACACTCACACTTGGAGGCAATTTAGATAAGTCGTTTAAAGATATCTTGCTTTGTGTAGAGTTTACTCACACTTGGAAGTTATTGAGATAGATTAAGCGATTTATTTATCATGATTCATGTGCAAAGTGAAAGCTCACACTTGAGAAAAAATTATTTTTGGTATTTATAATTTAAAGAAGTTGAAAACGTTAATGAATAGAGTAATGTAAATGGTATTAGAGTTTGATTTTAGATGTGCCTTTAGTAACTATTTCTGTTTGAGTTTGCAGATCTGAAGAAGATGGTGAAAGGATACAAGTGGAACTACGTAGATGAATTGGTCAGTGGGAAGAATACATCAAAGCTGAGGTGTAAAACCTACGGCCATAATTTTAGTGGAAATGCTCACAGGATAAAAGAACATGTTTTCAAAATACCTGGAACTGTGTTAGCTTGCAAATACCCCCCAAGAGGTATTGCTGAAAAATTTCCCGAGTGGGCGCTCAAGGCAAAGAGAATTCTTGAGGGCCAAAAAAAGGGAGGTCCCAAAATGATGGCTCCATCTATGGCTAGGGACATCAAGATGACGCTCGAGAATGATCAAAACCCTCACTCGACCCATCTTTGTTAACAGGCCCATACCTTGTCTCGTACCATGCCAAATTTCTTTCTAGCTCTGCTATACGAGCGAGCAACATGGCTAGGGTCTCTCCTTGACTTGCCAAATCCATGCCTTGGGTTGCAAGCTGCTCAATAACTGCAGTTTCTTCAGGAAAATATGTGTAACCGCTCTTGCGAGGAGGCTCTTCTTGATTAGCTTCCCGTGCATGAATCTTCTCGGCTAGGCGCCCTTTCCCAACACCTCATTTAGGGGGATGATCGTTCCAATCAACTTTGAGCCTCAATACATAGTAGCAATAACATTGTTGCACAAAGTAAATTGCCACTTGATTATTATTTGGTGGCGATCTGTACACTTGTATAAATCTTGCAAGGATATTTTGTGTGAGGACAGTGTATTGCAGATCTGAAACCTTCAAGGGAGCAGAAGCCTTAGCATTTCCACTGACTCCAAATAATGTGTTGCGTACGAAGTGATTCGGGCATAACTGTCTGCATTACTTGTAATTCAGTGGCTCCCCTTGAAGTTCTGGTTCGTCTTGTTGGGTTGCAGCCCAAAGTACTGAGATCTCCTTGAGCCACCCGAATCTCTTCCTCTTTGTAAATTTTTTGAGCCAATGCATGATTAAGCAAAGGATCATTAGGCTGTTGTGCGTTTTGGTCGGGAGCAATATCTTCCATAACTGAAATGCAAAATAATAAACTTTAGCGAGACAAATTTTAGCACTTGAAAAAGAGAGACGATTTAAAGAATTGAGCGATCTAACTTGAAATACTTTAAAACTTCAACTTGAAGAACTTAAAAAACATTGCACATGTGACACCACACATTGCACACCCATTAATGCCAAAAAAGTTGATTACTAGTTTAATTATCAATAGGTCTCAAGCCAGATTCGGTTACAATATGATAGCCAACATTATGGCTTCCATTCAAACAAAGGCTTAAATCCCATATCTTAGGTCTATCTAATAGTTCGGGAGATTTTCCACTATATAGCAAGATGTTTGTTTACATTGCGCAAAAATTCGCGCTTGAGAACTTCAGCAGGCTTTGGAATACATGCAAGCAAGTGCCTAAGAATATAGGAGAGACTATTTATATCAGATGCCTTGGTGAATGGAGGAGTATTGGTGCTGATATTTTCAAGGGCAGTCCATGGATAATCTCGCTCAAATTGAGCTCTACATTGAGGGGTGAGATTTGGCAGCTTGGGAAATGCTGCCAAAGTGTTTGATGGTGTACTTTGTCCCCAGTCCGCAATGCCAGCATACACTCCTTGCTCTCCAAAATGGAGTAGAATATTTCTAGTGTGTAGATCATTGTGAATAAATTCGTGACTATGCACAAATTTAATCGTCTGTAGAAGAGCATTGCATATTGGCAAAATGTTGTCTGTGAACTGTTGTACAATTCCAGATGTGTGTTGGAACTCTCTGATTGCAGGCTTGCTTCCATCATGATGACATGCCTGAATCCACTTCTCAAGATGACCTCCATTCCAAAGCTTGAAGATCAACATAGTTCTTTTGCTATACCGAACAAGAGCACGGGGCAATACCATGCCAGAATGCTGAACAGTTGTAGCAGTTGCCTCCTCTAGCACGATCTGCAATGTCGACTTGCTTCCTATTTGGTCTTTGTATATCTTCGCCTCATAGATGGGATCTTTGAAGAGAGGATGAGCCATTGATACTTGTTTCACATTTGCAAAACGTCCTTCACCTAATTGGGGTGCTTGCAAGTGAATTATGGAAGGCTCCCCAAGTAAGTGTAGGATAGGAGGACACATCGTATCATCCAGGTTTAGAGCGGACAACTGAGCACCTGATGAAGGAGGTACATCCTCTTCTGTCCTAGGACGTTTTGAAGAGCCTTCGATCCTATCTTTGCTCTTCAATTCTGAATGTAGCTGTGCTACAAGCTGCATTCTCTCTTTGATTCTAGGTTTGGTTTTGATTTCTAGATGAACCATACTTTCAAAAATTCTAGTGATCTGGCTTAAAAATTGCTTTACTGTGTTATGCATCACTCCATTAGTGCGTAGAGCTGGGTCAAACGAAACTGGGAATGCACTGCACAGCTTTAGTCAACAATACAAGTTCAATCACAAAATCATCGAACTTTGCTTGCAGTGGATCAAATGCTCGTCGCAAATGATCGTCTGAAGCTCCATAGAGAGACAAAATAAGAGCATCACTATTAATTTTGTGATGCTGACGTGTTAACTTTGTCTCTACCATGACTGAAGCCTGAAAATACATGAAGGAAATATAAGTAAGGTACATCCAGAATAAAAAGAATTTGGCATATATGATTGTCAATAAATCTAAACAAAAACATTTCATGGCCAATAATAACCTCCAATAATGAAAGATCTAAACATTTCATGCATCATAATAACAACAGTAATGAAAGATGCAATGGTTAAAGCATTCAGGATTGAAGAATGTGTAATATATATCTTCTCCTTGCAGTGTGACACATGGTCAGCAGCAACCAAAGACAAAGAATTCATTAAATCCAATCTCCTTGCAGTGTGACGTGATGGTCAGCAACAACCAAGAACGATGGATTTAAAAACTTGAAACCTCTCCCTGCAGTGCGACACGGTGGTCAGCAACAACCAAAGACGAGGAAGTTATTGAATCCAATCTCCTTGTAGTGTGATGCGATGGTCAACAACAACCAAGAATGATGGATTTAAAAATCCTAAACCTCTCCCTGCAGGGCGACACAATGGTCAGCAGCAGCCACAGATGAGGAATCTATTGACTCCAATCTCCTTGGAGTGCGACACGATGGTCAGCAGCAACTAAGGATGATGGATTTGGCAACTATAAACCTCTCCCTGCAGTGCGACACGATGGTCAGCAACAACCAGAGACAAGGAAGTTATTGAATCCAATCTCCTTGTAGTGCGACGCGATGGTCATCAACAACCAAGAATGATGGATATAAAAATCCTAAACCTCTCCCTACAATGCGACACGATGGTCAACAGCAACCAGAGATGAGGAATCTATTGAATCCAATTTCCTTGGAGTGCGACATGATGGTCAACAACAACCAAGGACGATGGATTTGACAACCCTAAACCTCTCCCTGCAGTGCGACACGGTGGTCAGCAACAACCAAAGACGAGGAATGTATTTTTTTTAAATCCAATCTTCCAATAGTGCGATGCAATGGTCATCAATAACTAGGAAGAAAAGATGCATGATAGCTAACTCCTCCCTGTAGTGCGACTCGGTGGTCAGCAACAACCAGAGACGGAAAGTCTAATTGTACAATGTAAGCTACTTCCTAAAGTGCGACACTGAGGTCAGCAACAGTCAAGGACGAAGCGTCTCAAGTCTAACCCTCCTTGCAATGTGTCACGAGGATCAACACAGCCAAGGACTGCAAACTAACAGTGAGGTGTGAGCAAAGCTCCACAGCAACAGTGCTAGCAAAAAACAAAATACAAACTAGCACTGAGGTGCGAGCAAAGCTCCACAACAACAATGTTAACAAATTAATTTCAAAAAAAACCAGAAAAAACACTAAAAGAAAATTTACCTGCTCTGTGGCTCGCTCTGGATGTGATGTGCTCGTTGTCTATTGCTCTCTCTAAAGCTCTAACAACTATGTCTCTATCTCTCTAGAAATCAAAATCACAACAGTTTGTTTGAACTGCCGCGGTGCCTCTTTTTTTATAAGTATAAATATATTTCGATCGAAGTATATTTCGATCGAACTCCTTTTTATTCGGATATGCACGTATAATACGGATATACAACATATAAATCCGTAATATACGTACAATTTATAATATAAAGGCATATAAATGCATTTTAGATAAGCAGAGAGAGAGAGAGAGAGAGAGAGAGAGAGAGAGAGAGAGAGAACCATAAGAACTTTAAGACATTTTAGTATGCCTTTTTTCTTCCAAACAAGTTTTTGTTGAGAGGCACCAAATACTAGTTAGCTAGAGCGGCTAGGGGTGGGGGATCCCCAGGCCTCTCATGCAGGGGATTGCAAGCCCCCTTTGACCTCTCAACAAACCCTTGTCAACAACTACACTTAGCTTGTGTCTTTTGTATGAAAGCTCATCATGTGGTGGAACATTACAATCTTAGAATTATTGTTGGACTTCGCCTCAAGCTTCTATATTACCTGTCCTCAAGAGTTTAGAGAGCAAGTTCCATCAAATCCTATCACCAAGGCACAAGATTTGAGAGAGAGAGAGAGAGAGAGAGAGAGAGAGAGAGAGAGAGAGAGAGAGATTGAGATTATTTTTTGTGACTACTCTGCTTCTACCATTGGGTCTAGAGCTTTGCAACTCCCTTGCCTTCATTTCTTAGTCTACCTTGAGCTTGGCTTCTGCATATATCCATTCTTCATACACTTGTGAGTTGCTATGCAATAAGGCACAATGCAGCAAGAATTTGTGATTGAACTAGATTGTACGTGTCATATAAGCATGTGTACCTGCACGGGCTGATGGTAGCCACATGGCACATGGAACATTCTAAAAAACCCAAAAACACATGATTCTAACTCCAAATTCCTTGATCATAGAAGGGGACCTAGAATTTGCTCAAATCTAGAGACTATGGTTGGAATGATTAGTGTTTTTTCTATGCCTGCTAGACCTTTTATCTTTGATTTGTGCTTTGAAACAATAGGTATCATTTTTTCCTTTGCCATGTCACTCTCTTTGTGTGTTCTTTTTACAATAGTGTAAATTATCAACTCGTTCAAGAGAGAGAGAGAGAGAGAGAGAGAGAGAGAGAGTATCATTTAATAAAACAAACAAGATTTGAAAAATTCTTCAAATTTATTAGTGGTACAAGGTATATGTAGTGATGCACTCATGGTAAAGTGGGTGTTATTGCCCCAGAATATTAGCTTTAGATTTTCTCGGTTTTGCATTTGCTCATATATGTTCGCTCGAAGTATGGAATTCCTCGTCAATTAGGTAGCCTACTAGCAAATCAACCAACAACTCTATTGCATCCTTAATAGCCCATGAGCCTACACTAATGCTCTAAGCATTTTGCAACCTCCAACCTCTAGATCTTCTCCAGCATGGTGTGCTTGCACCAAGGAATGATACAAGCCAGTAAATGCACATCGATGCTAAAATTTCACAAGACCAAGGTTTTCTTTTTGGGTGGAGAGAGAGAGAGAGAGAGAGAGAGAGAGAGAGAGAGAGAGAGAGAGAGAGAGAGAGAGAGAGAGAGAGAGAGAGAGAGAGAGAGAGAGAGAGAGAGAGCCAATATATGAGGTTAAAAATCTCTTATTATTTTGCATGGAAGGAGTTTGAATGTAGTGGACTGAGGTAGGATTGAATTTGGAGTGGCCATACCACAATGATAATCTCTACTAGTATGTGCATAAGTGATCCCATCAACATTGAGGTGGTGACAATACCGCCCTGGTAGTATTCGATCATATGCCTTATAGTGAGGTAGCAGAGATACAAACTGTTAATTTTCATGTAGCAAGGAAAAAGGGAAAAGGACTTCTTGCAGCATGCCAAAGGGCATGAGACTGATGTGGTTGGGCCAGGGGGGGCCAGGGGGGGAAAATATGTCCTCTTTAGCACTACTAGAATGCATCCAAGGGTCCTGCTTATTTAACAAGTCATAATGCATCCTCGGATAGTGCACCTTTAATAAGCTATTCACATAACCTACATTCAAAGGGTATTACTTACATGCTTAAGGTCCAAATTTACAGGTTTTTTCGTAAAATCAATTCAAAAACCCCCTTTTGTGAATATAATGATGTTAAAATCTTAAAATTTTGGCAATTTCATGTGGTAACTTACATGTCTAAGAGGTGAGAACCTCAAGAATGCATCATTAAAAGATATGGAAAAATAATGCATCTTCTTTTTATATATAGTAAAATATTGCTCTATTTGAGGCAAATGGAGAATGTAGTCTATGTATGCATCCTTGCATACAGACATGTCCATGCTACAAAAGACTACATTATATAGAGTTATTGAAATGAAATCTAGGGAAGCAAGCACCACAAGTAAAACCTTGCCGGGATGGCCTACTCAATTTCACCTTCCAAGCCCACTCCCCTTTGCTCTCTAGCCCTCCTCCTACAAACCTTTGCTAGATGCAGCTCCCTAAACATGAGTCACCTTGAATTCATGTACAACTTCATTCTTGGAAACATTCTTGATAGCATCCCCAGCTCCACCTTCCTCTCTCTCCTCTCGCTTTCCACTATCTTCCTCTACACCTTATCCTCCCTTGCCAACCTAATGGTCAACAACTAATATACTATGCTTTTGTTTTTTACAAATATGGCAGGTGGGAGTAATCTCCTGCTAGCCTGAAGGCGATTGTCCTCCCATGAATTTATGTGTGTGTGTGTGTGTGTGTGTGTGTGTGTGAGAGAGAGAGAGAGAGAGAGAGAGAGAGAGAGAGAGAGAGAGAGAGAGAGAGAGAGAACTCTACATAATGAGGCCCTCACAATGTGATGGCATATTATATATATATACTATTGAGAGAGAGAGAGAGAGAGAGATCTCTTTGTAATGGGCACTTGGAAATCATGAAAGTGATGACGCAATCTCATCTTAAGAATTAAGGGGGGTGTCACATTGGGGCGGGCAAATGATGGCCATGCCAAGGTGGCAAGCAACCATTTGTCCAACAAAAAGCGAAAGTTGGCCTCCCACTCATGTCACAGGGATGTGTAAAACCCCCCGACCAACTTTTCCCCATGTGTGTCCGACTGCAAAAAGGTGAGGTGGGATATTTTCTCACGCGCTTTCCACTCTAGTAGTCGGAGTCAAAACCGGAAGCTTTACCATTTGGTTGTCTCTCACTGATTGTAGATAAAGGTTGTCTTTTTTGTAATTATCCCAATGTGACTACGCTTTGGTGACCACAAGTGAGATGGGAGAGGGAAGGGTGCCCCAATCTGACATGGGCCTAGGTGAAGACCAGGGGGATTTAGGCCTTCACCAAAAACATCCTAATGAGGACACTTATGCAACAACCCACTAATAGGAAACATACTCAAATACACAGGTTGCGTGCTGTTACAAAGAAACGTGGCTTGCCAACTAACCGCCTTGAACCTCCTTCACAAGGGGGAGAGATAATCACAACACATTGGGGGCATCCAAAACACTTCCAAGCACAACAAAGAGCTGCTCCTTGTTGTCCTTGGAAGTGTTTTGGAGTAGCTCCTCTTTTATTGTGTGCCCATAGAGCACGACCCCCTCTTGGGCCGGCTTTGTTTAACTTTTGAGATGCTTCCGCTCGTGAAAATCAACCCCCCGCCACCTTAGTAGGTCCCCTCGTGCCAACTCAACAAGATTTTTCAAGGTGCCCCGTAGCTCCATGAGAGCAGGCAGTCCAGGTAGAAGGGCCACACTAAAATGAAATTTGAATCTCTTGACTCGTGTGCTATCCGTCCTCCCTCTCTCTCCCTCTCTCCCTCTCTCTCTCTCTCTCAAGCTACACAAGAGTGCTAGACCATTTCACCAATGGAATGCACAGGTGGATGACTGACTTGAGTTGTGGATGGACCATTGAAGCAGGTCATGGATGTGCCCATTGTTAGTGCTAATAGATAATCTTCTATGATTTTGTAATTAAGTCTGCTAAGATGTTTTCACACGAGAACACACACATCCAGTATTGTATGTGCAAGTTGCCAAAAATGTCCATTGTTCCATCACCAATAAGAAAACCACATGTTCAATTATGTGTATTATCGTTAAGCACTAACAGTGGTGGGATTTGTAGGAAACATGTCTACCTACCAATTGTGCATCTCGACACGGAAAGCCCCATTTGTAGGTTGTCACAACAATCCGATTGATTTGTGCACACCACCTTCTTCTTTGGGATGATTGGAACATCCCATTGACCTATGCACACCCACACCAAATGAGTTGCAGATGCCGACCATGCCGGTGCTCATCAAAAATAGCGTGGACCCTTTGACCAACACCAAATCTCTAACATCTTCACCCGGAGAGCCACAAATTTTGATTGTAGAGGAGGCAAAGGTTTCTATCCTTGTTTCACACACTTACACACGAATACCCAAAACATAATCCATGGTGTGTGCTTCTGAATGATAGAAATATTTGTAATCACTTTTACATGACGTCGCACACCAATCAACAACTCGATGAAGAGCGGTCGTCAAAGAAAAAGCTTGCCATCACTCTCTAAGTTCCCTAGGCATTCCGAATGATTAAGGGCTATGAAGTTCAAGAGCATCAATGCCTCTCGTGTCTTAAGGCATTCAAAGCGCTTGAGAGCCAAACACATGAATGAAAAAATGAGCACTTCAAAGGCTCAAAAAATACTTAACCGAGTTTTGGGATGTATGCCCTTATACAAATGGTGAGATATTTGATTCATGCAAACTATTAGCTATGATTTTGTTGGACATGTGCTCTCTCTCTCTCTCTCTCTCTCTCTCTCTCACTCACACACACACACACACACACACACACACACACACACATGTACATATACACTTACACTCTCAATAGATGTGGTCATTGCAAATAATTGAATGTGTTGGCTATGTGGCTTGACAATTTTTTCATTTTATTTATACAATATCGTTGTTGGGCACGCACGCCCTCGCTCCCTCAAAATAATATTGCACATATACATTCAGACTTAGGAATAGATATTCTCAATGCACAGAATTCAATTTGTTGGATCCATTTCAATGCTTCTTGAGATCTAAAAGTATGTTACCTCTCTCTCTCTCTCTCTCTCTCTCTCTCTCTGCGAGTCTCCTGCGCTTTGAAGAAACCCTAGCTCTCTTTGTGTGTCCCTCCCAAGATTAAGGAAGGCCTGTGGAGGGGCGTTAAGCTCACAAGCTCGCCTCCCGTCTGCAGTACAGCAAGCTCCGCTCTCCCACACTTTGCGAGGACCTGCGGGTCTCTCTCTCTCTCTCTCTCTCTCTCTCTCTCTCTCTCTCTCTCTCTCTCTCTCTCTCTCTCTCTCTCTCTCTCTCTCTCTCTCTCTCTCTCTCTCTCTCTCTCTCTCTCTCTCTCTGCACCATTGTCGTTGCCGCGTCGACTGTCTGTACCATTTCCGCGTCGACTGGCATCACAGGGGTAGTCTTTTGCGAGGGAAGCTTTGCATGCCATCGATTCGATTTTTCAACATTGACTGGCTCTGCTGGCCTCAAAAGCCTCGAGCTCTAACATCAACCAGAGTCACACCACAAGAAGCCACAATCACATGAGCATGGCTACTAGGGCTTCGTCTCGCAACAAACTTACCTTTGTCGGGGTTGTGGCAACGCCCCCAAAGCTAGACAGCACTATCCACCTCCAAAATGAAGTTGCAAGGAGAACGACGAGCTGAAACAGAGAATTGTTGCCATTGAGCTTCGGCTCACCACAATGGAGAAAGACAAGAAAGAAGAGATCGAGCAGATGGAAGCCAAGCTCAAGAAAATGAAGGTAGATGTAGAAACCACCCTCACAAAGGCTGTCAAGAATCACGTGCAAGAGGTCATCTCTAACAAAGTTGAAGCCCGTGTGGCTTCTACGCTACGTGAACAACAAAGGCAAGATGACATCGCCCTCAATGTCTGCATCGGCGGGCTTCCAAGCAGCTGGAAAGGGGAGGGGGACATCGAATTTGGTAAGGCACTTCCTCTAATTCAAGCGGCACTCCCCATGATACAATGGGATGAAGAGGCGATCAACGTAGTTACACACGAGTATCGAACCAACCATGCCATCCTCACTCTCAAGACTAAATCGGATCGAATCAGACTCCTTCAACAATCAAGGCTTCTCCAAGACACTAAATTTTGGTTTGCGGAAGATCTTACACCCGCTCAACTCAAACAAAAAAAGGTAGAACTTCAAAAGATACGCGAAGCACGTGCAGCAGGAAAATGGGCAGTGTACCGAGGAGGTAAAGCCATCATCCAAGAGTTTCGAACTCCTAAACCAGCCTCCCTCCCACTTTTCTTGTTCTTGTTTCTTGTTCTCTTTTCTTGTTTATCCCCCGTTGGACCCTCAGTCCTTAACTGAGATGTATATGACAACCCTATCCATTGTAATGTTTTGTTTTTTTCTTTTGGTCCCATAGGTCATATATGACCTCCGTGGACGATAATATAATCTATCTATCTCTCTCTCTCTCTCTCTCTCTCTCTCTCTCTCTCTCTCTCTCTCTCCATTGTTGGGCACTCCCTCCCTCCCTCGAGACACAAAATCACATACACATGTAATCATTACAATGCTTTTGAAGATTTGAAAGAAAATTACATGAGTTTCAATCTACATAATTGGGGCCTCCCATCTTGTTTCTCGGCATGCTTATCTAGGTTTTTCTGCATTGAGCTTTTCCTTTTGCGTGTGGGGAGTATGAATGAGTTCACTACATTCTTGTTGCTACCTTGGGCCAATTTCCTCCTCCCAAATCTCTCCTCTATGAAAGGATTTTCTCTCTTCAAAGTGTTTCAAATGCATATTGAGTGGCATCAAATGTAGAAGCATGTTGATAGGCATCCTTACTTGTAGATTTCAAAGCATGTAGTTTTCCAATGGCTTACTTGACAAGTACACATGCTTCCCCAATCAACTCACTACTAGCAATGATGGTTGACACAAGCCCTTGAAGGAGATTATGAAGATCCTTCAAGCCTTTATTGTTATCTTTCTTTCTCTCATTCTCATGAAGACTCCCACCCTCAAAGTATGAACCAACTTGATGTGGGGAATCCCAAGATCTGAGCAAATAAAATCAAGCAAACCATAAACCGAGCAAAACTTATAATTTTTTTGACACAAAATTGAGTAAACCATAAACTTTGCAAAACTTACAATGTTCTTTTATATCCTTGTGCAATATATTAGTTGTATATATCTTGGGACTTTTATTGGTTGGAGACACTCCCTACATAGTTTCTTTACCTATAAAAATAATTTTTAAATTATATTGTTCTATCACTAACACATGCCAAAAACCTTCCATCGACATTGAAATCAACCAAAAAGGTGTATCGCATCCACAAATCAAAATGGAGAGCGCAACAACTAAAATACTACCGCACAAGAATATTGCAGGCAAAAGTTAATATCCATAAGCACATATCACCCAAAAAATACTTCTCAAAACCATTGCAAGGTCCACAAGCCTTTAAGGTTGCATCAGCACCCATGAACCTGTAAGTGCTTGGACTAACTCCAATTTTGTTAGAGCAGCTTGATGCATGAACTCATGAGCATGAGAGTCAAGGCCAAGTACTTGCAGAAATATGAAGTAAATGTGCTTACATGGCATATACACAAGGCACTTGCTTTCTCTGTTTTGAAAATCCTCACAAGTACATCTAGGAAAATCTGACATTGTCAGAGAGTATGTCACTCCCTTTGCACTTGACCTCATAGTCTTAATATAGAAAACATGTATCTCATTGAAAACCACAATGACCTCTCGCACTAACTCAGCTGCCATGGCCGTACCCACTTCAATCTTGCCATGAAACTCCTTTGTTAATCGTGATCTCCATTTCACAATCTTTCCATCTCTAAATTTGGGACGAACGCTGCTAGGCAACTCTTTGGTTCAATGAAACTGTTTCATGCATTATTGTTTCTAATGTCACTCCTACTTACAAAACAAAACCATTGGCTTGCAATTGCGTTACCTCTTGAGGTTGCAAATTTGTGCCCTGTGCAACCACCCAAATAGCGGGAGCTGGACCTAGCGGCCCTTCAAATATGTTGTGAACCTTCCAGGTGTGCATATTATTGGAGTTACAAAACCAAATGAACCCTTCCACAAGGCCTCCTTGTTGTGAACCAGATGGAAGATATTTTCTACGACCCCAAAAACAAGGAGCTAGCACCCCTATTTTGGCATCCATTGAACATCATTAATGAACCGTGCACATCGATCTGCATCTTTTGACACCACACCAAAACAAGTCATCTTTTGCTAGGTCCTGTTCTCCTTATTTCCCAAACTGACTTTGCTACATTTACTTCGGGATATGGGACATCCCTTGTAGTTTTTTTTTGTGTGCTGAAGCTCACCAATTGAAGTTGTCATTGTAACATACTCTGGCATGTGGCTATCCTCCTCCAAGGCAATATTTGCATCAGCAAAAATTGGTCTCTTTTTTCTAATACTCTTTTTTGGGAGTATTTTCTATTCATTTCAAAACTATTGACACCCATTTCATGCATTGAATAATGTGTGAGGTCAACTAGTTTCTTTCCTGTTGCCACTAAACCAAATAAAGGTTGGTTCATGAAGCGATCTGCCAAATCTTTTATGCCGAGACCGGTGGAGCTCCCAACACCTTTCAAATAGGCATAATATTTCACACTTTGAAGCACAGCTAAAGCCATATTTTCACATGTTGCCTCATACAAACTTATGTGATCCTTATAACCAACAGAGGCACACATACTAGCATGTTTTGACTCAGACAAGTTTGTGTTCAGGACAAATATTCCTGCAGCATCTTGTGATACAAATCTTTCCCCCCAATGAGGCACTCGTACATCCCACCAAGCCAGCCATGGCTCCAACAAAGCAATCTCCCCTTCAATGGCCTTTCCTGTTTGCCGAAATCTTCTAAGCTCTCCCTTACAATGCTCAGTCACATTCTTTGTAGGTGCAGTTCTCCACATGCGGCACAAAATCTTGTGCTCCTCTTGAAATGCGGAACAGAAGCACTTGCTAGTATGTCAAACCATACTTTGCTCCCAATGAAACAAACACTATCTCTCTTTGTTTAGAATAGACCTCTTTGCTCCTCCAAAATAAACACTACGCACAACAATCCAATTGGCACCTGCTTCATCTGCCATAAATCCCCTAAACTCTTGCTTATCAAAACCATGTTCCTTAACCATTGAGGCGGTCCGGGGCAGGCAACAAGAAGAGCAACCTCTAGACACCCTTCAAAGCTCCCGTGCTGCTCAATGGGGTTGGGGCACAACACAACACAAACCAAAACAACAAACCCACAGCCAAATCCCAACTACACAAGGGGCACCACCTAGTTTGAGAGCGAACTAGGACGCAAAAGAGGAGAATCGTTAGAGCAACCCACAAACAAGCAAGGAATTTACACTAACCCTAACACCAATGGAACACTCTCACACACTAAAACACGAGAGAGAGAGAGAGAGAGAGAGAGAGAGAGAGAGAGAGAGAGAGATGGTGTACAACTTAGCTTCAACTTTATATTTTGCACAAAAAGGAACTTAGAGCTTGCGGAATCAAGTGACAAGATTTGGTTATAGCATCACTAGCACATTGTCTTAGGGTTATGGGAGCCCTCTCACCATCCACCCTCTTACAATGGTAGCCAAACAATAGCCAATGAATCACAAGCAACAAAACAACAACCTTCAATGAAACAAGTCACCTTATGAAGCTGAATGAGTTTGCCAAGCCAAATTGGAGGAGAAGCGTGAGCCTTTGGACATGAATTGCACCCAAAACTACCAATTCATTGATGTTGGGGTAGATACAACAATGGTAGGAAGAATATCTTCTACTCGCACTCACTCAAACTAGCTCAAGCTTTTCTATGCACCAAGGTGATGGTGTATAGAAAGCTTACTCTCTCTTTACAACCAAGATAGAACTGGCGTGTGGTACGCTCAATCTAGTGTGCAATGGTATAGTCATTTCTTTTACAAGGAGGAATGGGTTCTATTTATAGGTTTTAGAAGCCTTGATTAGGATTAAGCCTAATCAATTTTATTAGGAAAGATCAAGGATTATGAATTTCAAATGAGAATGGGGTCTCTCTTATCTCTTGAGTCACATGGATGTGGGCTCAAGTAAGAGAATTATTGATGTGATGAAAGGAGAGAAGCTTCCATGGAAGTGAGTGAATTTGGTTTACTTGTGTGGTTTCCTACTCCATATGTTGATAGTGTGGGTGCATTTTACAAGAGAAGTTAGTTGTTAGTGGTAATAATCACTAGAATTGTTAGTGATACATTTACAATGGGTAGGATGAGTTGATTTGATGAAGGAAGAGGGGTTAATTAAAAGAAAATCATTGAGATGGTGAAGCTTTGAAGAAGCTTGAACTCACCCTTGTGTAGATTGTGGAAAAAATGACCGCTGGTCTTCTTCTTCTTCTTCGCTTCTTTACGCCGCCGCCACGGTTGACCACCACGATGAAAAGAGGATTTGTTGAAGAAAAATCCTCAATTTGCAGAAGTTATCATGGTTAAGATGCTGAATTTTAGATATTTTTAGGAGAGGTAAATGAAATTGTAACATAGAAGCAATAGAGAGAGACATGGAGAGGGTGTATGTATGTAGAGGTTCATAAAAGAACTATAGGGATGAGAGAGAAGGATAATGGTGAAGAGGGTGGGAGAAGCCATGGAAATTGCAGGTTTGAGTGAGGGAAGGAGAGGGAGGGATATGTAAGAGTGAGTAGGTGTGTGGAAGGGTGAGAGAAGACTAAGGGCTACTTGTGAGAAAAGTGGGCAGACTGGGGTCCACTCAAAAAATCATAGCTCACCGCTGGTAGCTCCAAAAATCATGAAAAAATTTGAGGTGATTATTCAGAGTGTGGGATACATTTTCTCTTTTGACCACCACTCCAAATTCGGAGTGGAGATAGGTGCCAAAATTCTCACCAAAAAGCCTGTTTTTATGCCTGCAAAAGTCTTTTAGTGGCCCCCTCCTTTGTTGAATTTGTACAATGCATCGAAGAGTGAGCCCCTCCTTTGTCATATTATAATACAAAGCATCCAAGTTTCCCTTGACCCATGCATAGAGGAGGATTATTGGTGAATAAAGAAATATATACATGGTGGGACTAGTGTATGGACTATTCATGGACTTTAGCTCAATGAGCACATGGTGTTAGAATAATGAGTAAAAATAATAATAAAAATATGGAGGAGTTATGGATTTGGAAAGATATTGGAATCATATGATATGTTCCCTCCTTGAGTTATTTTGGGTGAAAGAGGAAAAGGTATGCAAGTAAATAATATAATAAACGTAACCAATGAGTAGAAATCAATTTTTTGTTTTCACGAGGGTGAGGGTGAAAATGTAGGAGTGATTTGTATAAAGGAAAAATATGAGGTTAGAGTATGTACATATTGACAAAAAATATAATTATGGTGTAAGAGGATGAAAGAAGGCATACAGGTTTAATAAAACACACACCTAGGTATAAATATTTAAATAAAATACCAAAATAATTATAAAATTCCCTATATTTAGGCCATATATATAATGCAATATTTACACACCAATAGGCCATAATATATTTTATTTTTTTGATTTTATTTATTTTTTTGGCTCAACTAGCCCAGTGACTAGCTAGCTGAGGGTTTTTAAGAAGATATGGAAAAAGCCCCCTAACTCACACACGCCTATGTACAGTGAAATGGTAGGGATAGACATAGTGTTTAGGTGATTTTGGTAGGGTGGGATAACTCACTATGGCAATTATGGAGAGCCGAAAAATGGCTATCATTAGCCCTCCCCCAAGATGATGGTATATTCATGTACCATCATAGAGCATCTTTTCGAAAGAGAGTGCTTCAGAGTCCTTGACAAGATCTTCATTGTTTGGCCCCTCGGCATTTTGACTGGAGTTACACTCATGCTTCATGTAACAATACTTACATGAGACAGTGGCCTTTGGACAGATCTTTGGTAGAAGGCGACTCAAATAGGGCTTCAAGCTATACCCGTTTACCTTCCTGGAGTGCTCTTTACCATTCAAGTCCATAAGCTGATAGTAACTAGAATTGAAAGCCTTCTTGACTATGTATGGCCCTTGCCATCTAGTTTCAAACTTGGCATCAAAACGATTGTCAAGTCGATTGTCATACCTTAGCACAAGCTCTCCTTCCTTGATGCCTTTGTCCTTCAATTTCTTGTCGTGCGTTTCTTTCGCTTGTGTGGCTTTCCTCTTGTAACACTCGTAAGCTGCTTCTCTTTTCCACTCAAGCTCCACTAACGTAAGAAGTCGATCCATCCATACCTCTTGATCATCTTGTGCTCCTTTTCCATGAAGTCGCATTGTTGGAATGTTGAGCTCGATAGGCTGCAAAGCCTCTTGACCATAGACCAAGTGAAATGGTGTGAACTCCGTGGCTTCCCTATATGTGGTTCAATATGCCCACAAGGCACCATCCAATAAGTCATCCCATAATTTTGTCTTGTTTTGCACCATCTTTCTAATGATTCCTGCAATGACACCATTAGCCTTCTCCACCAAACCATTTGACTGTGGGTAGTATGGTGTGCTATGACGATGTAGAATGTGAAGCTCTTCACAAACTTCTGTGAGCAAGTCCTTCCTAAACCCTGGACCATTATCAGAAACAATCTCCAAAGGTGTGCCAAATCTGCAACAAATGTGAGTGTACACAAACTTGCTAACTGTCCTCTCATTCACTCTTGCCACACTTTGAGCTTCCACCCACCTAGTCATATAGTCTATAGCCACTAGAATGTAGAGTTTACCATTTTTTGTCCTAGGCAGAGAACGCATAGCATCAATGCCACACTTTTCAAAGGGTCCATTTGCAAGCACTATTTGCCTCGGGCCATGCACCAACCTTCTATTTCCATTTATCTGACAATTGTGACAACTTTTACACCAATGTTGAACATCCACATGCAAGCTTGGCCAAACATACCCTGCAAGCAAAATCTTCTTCACAGTTGATTCTTGGGCAAAATGACCACCACATTCCTCTTCATGCAAACCTTTTAGAATGGCTGGAATTTCCTCGATAGTTGGTACTCTTCTGCAAACTTGATCCTTCCCTCTTTGATAGAGGGAGCCTTCTAGGAAGAGATAGAAACTTGCCTTCTTCATGAGTCTCCTCTTCTGAGCCTTCGTGAAGTCTTGTGGAAACTCACCCTCCAAAATGTAGCCAATAATGGGAGCCAATGACTCCAATCCCTAGTATCTCGGTTGCTTGACAGCTGCTGCCACCATGATGACCTGCACTTCTCTCTCAACACATGTAACTGCTTGTTGTGCAAGTAAATCGGCATCTTCATTTTGTTTCCTCGGAATATGATATAGTTGCACTTCTTCAAACTGATTAAACATCCTACGAATGGCATGAACTTTTGTCCTTAAGCTTTCATTCTTGCATGCCCAAATGCCTAAAATCTGTTTAACAATGAGAAGTGCATCTCCCTTTACCATGAGACGTTTTATCCCTTGGCCAATGCACATCTTCAAACCATGAAGTAGTGTGTCGTATTCTGCTTCATTGTTGCTAGTTGAACCTGGTAGATTGACCTTCTCTTTCATGACCACCTCTCCACTTGGGTTGAGCAACACTAGCCCTCCCCCTGCTTTGCCTGTGGCTCGTCGAAAAGCTCCATCAAAGAACAAGGTAAAAGCATTGGGAATACTTTTTGGTGGTGGCAATGCTAGGGTCTTTACTTGAGGCACCTTAATTTCCTTCTCATGTACCCTATAAGTGAGAATCCCTGCCAATTGTGCACGCACACTATCTTCTACCTTGAAAGAGTATTGGAACTCTTGCAACTCCATAATCCACTTTGAGATCCTAGTACTAAGATTCATTTGAGATGACACCCAAGGGAACAAATTTTCTGCAGTGAGAATTACAAAAGGTTTTGGTAGCAGGTAGGATCTAAACTTTCTCACCGCAAACATGAGAGAAAGCATCATGAGTTTTGCTTCTGTGTAGTCTCTCTCCAAAGCATTCATGACCCTACTAGCAAAGTAGATGGGTCGCATCCTTGTACTGTGGGGATCTTGTTGTAGCAACATAGCACCAATTGTTTCCCTTCCAACACTAGAGCTAACAAAGAATGTGTACTCCCAACAAGGAGGCATGAGTGTTGGTAGCTCTGACAAAATGACTTTAATGTTACAAAAATACTCTTCAAGCTCATCAGACCATGCAAATTCTACTTGTTGTGTCAACTTTTGCAAAGGATGAAGAAACTCTGAGGCTAAGTGAATGAAGCGTGACATATACTTCACCTTCTGAATGAAAGAGATGACCTCCTTAAGACTCTTCGGTGATGGGAGCTCAATAAGAGCCTTTGCCTTTGAAGGATCCACCTCAATGCCTTTATAGGAAACCTTGTGACCGAGCAAGATCACTTCATCCTCACCTATGTGGCACTTGTCGGGGTTGAGTTGACCTCCCATGTCGTAGAGCTTCTTTAAACCTTCTTCTACCCTTTGTAGATGCAATGATTTTGAGCTATAAATGCAAAAATCATCAATGAACACCCTAATTGACTTTCCAAAGAATGCTTGAAACACCATGTTCATGAAACGTTGGAATGTTGTAGGAGCATTTTTCAGACCAAATGGCATGACTCTAAAAGCATAACAACCCCAAGGAGTGATAAAAGTTGTTTTCAATTGATCTTCCAATGCGATACCTATTTGAAAGTAGCCTGAGTAGCCATCACACACAGTGTACTTCTCATGACCAGCTACCTCATTTAGTATCTCATCCTGAAATGGGAGGGGAAAGTGATCTCTTTTTGTTGCCTCATTGAGTGGACGGTAATCCACACACACCCTCCACTTTTAGTTTTTCTTAGGAGTGACAACAACGGGAGAGACCCACTCTGAATTCTCCACTGGATAAATGAAACGTGCTGCTAGAAGCTTTCTTACCTCCTTGAGTAAAGCCTGCTCCTTGATGAATCCTAGCCTTTGTAGCTTCTGAGCCTTAGGTGTGGCCTCTGGCTTCAACTCAATTTTGTGTTGAACAGCATCTACTCTACGCACATCGGTGTAGTCTTTAGCAAAAATCCTAGGAAATTTCCTTAGCACACATTTGAACTCCTCTCTTTCATCCTTTGTAAGTGTTGTAGATAGCATACCTTCTAGCATTCTTTCATCTTCCACTTTTTGGTTCTCTTGGGAACCTACCTCCTCCAAACCGTGACAAGAGGTCTCTTGGTTGGTTGGCTTAAACCTTACCCCCAGGACTTCGATGGAAGACTCCTCTAATGCTGCCGCTACTTTCTTCTTTTGAAGTGTTATCGGTCCAACCTTCTTCCGTCTCACTTTGAGATGATACTTCATGGAGCTCCTCTTGGCGTTGCTCCTTCATGTCAAAGACAACCTTCTTATGATTGTCGTTCCTGCAAATTAGCTTTCCACTCTCCCAATCCTGCAAAGCTCGCATTTTCATTAGCCATGGTTTCCCTAGGATAAATGGGTAACCATTTCCTTTGGTAGACATGACATAGAAATCCACTGCCTTCTTAATGCCAAAGGCCTCCACAAAAACATTTTTACAAATGCCTACGCACCTAGCCTTGCTATTGTTTGCCATCTTGACCTTAATTTCAGGTGTCTCATAGATGTGCATGCCTAGTTTTTGCATGAGTCCCTCTGTCGTGATGCAAATTTGTGCACCCCCATCCACTAGACCTTTCCTAACCAATCTGCCTTTTATGTAACAATCTAGCACAGGTGTAATGTCCTCATTCATTTCAGCTTGTGAAATTTTTACAACAGGCACACTCTCTTTTACTTTTCTCCTAGTGCTAACTGCCCTTGTTAAATCCCTCCTAACTTGTGGACATAATGCAAGAAATTGAGGCCATGAGATATTAGGACCCTTACCTCTCATGTCTTCCAATAGGTTGTATGGAGCCATTCCATGTCCAAGAGGAAAGTCTTGGAGGTTGATACGACGTCGAGTCCTCTTAGCTTCCTTGGTCTCCTTTGCCTTCTTTTCTCATCCATGGTCACTTTGTGATGTAACTCCTTCTTTCTCCTTACCTTTGCCTCGGCCACGCTTAATGCCATTTGCTTCCATGTCAACCTCTCTTGAATTTGTCACCTCTACCACATGCACGTTTGGGTCTGGCAAAGGTGGAACTCCTTCCACTCCATGTGGAGGTGGTCTTGCTCCATTTGGCCTTTGCATAAGCCGTGGTTGCTGACTAGTTCCTTCACCTGCATTCATCACTAGGTAATTCAAGTTAGGTCTCCCTGGCTCCCCATGGGGCCAAGGACAATTATACATCCCATGTCCAGACTCACCGCAATTCCAACATTGCAAGACTCTCCTAGGTCGTGGGTCTCGCTCTTCAGACTTCTTTGCTTGTCCCTTTGGACCTACAGCTTGTGCAAGGTGAATTGACAAGCTGCTTAAAGATTCATTTAACTTCTCAATCACTTCCGTCGTTACCTCAGGAAGCTCCTTAGATGTTGATGCTTGTGACTTACCTTTGGGTCTAAGACCTTCTATTGGAACCTCCCCCCTTAAGCACTTGAGTTTCCTATATTTCTCAGCAGCCCTAGTTTCAGCTGCATCAAAGGTAGCAGGTGCACCCGCCTCAACTTTTACCTCAAGGTCAGGAAAGAGTCCGGCTATGAACCTCTCCTTCTTTAGAAATTCTACACCATCACCAGGGTTAGCAACATTTCGTATCCATAGAGCCCAAAGACGTAGGAACTCTTGCTTGTACAAGTAGTAGTCATCTAAGTCTTTTTGCTTATGAGAAACAATGTCTTGCCATAATTTCTGAGTGTTTTGGGGATCAAAGAAGTATTTCTTGAAACGATTCAAATCTTCCGTGTAATTCCCTTTAACTTCCTCAGGCAAAGAGTCAAACCAAGTGCTAGCATCTTTCCTAAGGACCACCTCAAACATTTCTATACGTTCTTGATCAGTTACTATCCTCTTGATACGGCAAGACATCTTGAAATTCGCTAGAAATAATTCTGCATCCTCTCCAGGCTCTCCAAAGAAAAGAGGATATCCAGACATTTGGCGTTGGCTCTACATTGAATTGATTTTAAAGTGACGCGTTTTTGTTTTTTCTTTCTTTAAAAGATTTACACAATAATATTTTCTAAATTGCAATCTATTCTACAACAAAATAAAAATATTCACATCAAATGACCTATGATAATCAATAAGAGGTAGAATGACAGGGTTTGGTGACGCGAGAATTTCTCCTACTCTTTGGGCACCAAACATGAATACCATACGTTGTTGAAAATGGATTTTTCTACTAATTGCAATGTTTACTCTAATGTGTGGAGTGAAATGAAAGGGAAAAACCTGTATTCCTGGGCCATTATCCATGGTCTATGCATGACCTAATTCTTAAAACAAAACAAAAATATAGACGTCCAAACTAAGGTCGTACCTAATGAGAGGCAAAATAAAAGGATTTACTGATGCGTTTATCTCTACCAACCTAAGAGGACCTAGAATTCTACAAATTACTCGCTGAGATTGCAACTTAGTACTAACAATTATGTGTACCTTTTGCCTTGCAATGGGAATGAAGGGATCATACAAATTCTCGTGATTCATGCAAGCTACTTGATTATGCTAAAGGTTGAGCCTTCACAAAACATACACAAGCCGTTCCTCAGTGGGGACACCAAAATTGAGGCGGTCCGGGGCGGGCAACAAGAAGAGCAACCTATAGACACCCTTCAAGGCTCCCGTGCTGCTAAATGGGGTTGGGGCACAACACAACACAAACCAAAACAACAAACCCACAGCCAAATCCCAACTACACAAGGGGCACCACCTAGTTTGAGAGCGAACTAGGACGCAAAATAGGAGAATCGTTAGAGCAACCCACAAACCAGCAAGGAATTTACACTCACCCTAACACCAATGGAACACTCTCACACACTAAAACACGAGAGAGAGAGAGAGAGAGAGAGAGAGAGAGAGAGAGAGAGAGAGAGAGAGAGAGAGAGAGAGAGAGACATGGTGTACAACTTAGCTTCAACTTTATATTTTGCACAAAAAGGAACTTAGAGCTTGCGGAATCAAGTGACAAGATTTGGTTATAGCATCACTAGCACATTGTCTTAGGGTTATGGGAGCCCTCTCACCATCCACCCTCTTACAATGGTAGCCAAACAATAGCCAATGAATCACAAGCAACAAAACAACAACCTTCAATGAAACAAGTCACCTTATGAAGCTTAATGAGTTTGCCAAGCCAAATTGGAGGAGAAGCGTGAGCCTTTGGACATGAATTGCACCCAAAACTACCAATTCATTGATGTTGGGGTAGATACAACAATGGTAGGAAGAATATCTTCTACTCGCACTCACTCAAACTAGCTCAAGCTTTTCTATGCACCAAGGTGATGGTGTATAGAAAGCTTACTCTCTCTTTACAACCAAGATAGCACTGGCGTGTGGTACGCTCAATCTAGTGTGCAATGGTATAGTCATGTCTTTTACAAGGAGGAATGGGTTCTATTTATAGGTTTTAGAAGCCTTGATTAGGATTAAGCCTAATCAATTTTGTTAGGAAAGATCAAGGATTATGAATTTTTATGAATTTCAAATGAGAATGGGGTCTCTCTTATCTCTTGAGTCACATGGATGTAGGCTCAAGTAAGAGAATTATTGATGTGGTGAAAGGAGATAAGCTTCCATGGAAGTGAGTGAATTTGGTTTACTTGTGCGGTTGCCTGCTCCATATGTTGATAGTGTGGGTGCATTTTACAAGAGAAGTTAGTTGTTAGTGGTAATAATCACTAGAATTGTTAGTGATACATTTACAATGGGTAGGATGAGTTGATTTGATGAAGGAAGAGGGGTTAATTAAAAGAGAATCATTGAGATGGTGAAGATTTGAAAAAGCTTGAACTCACCCTTGTGTAGATTGTGGAAAAAATGACCGCTGGTCTTCTTCTTCTTCTTCGCTTCTTTACGCCGCCGCCACGGTTGACCACCACGATGAAAAGAGGATTTGTTGATGAAAAATCCTCAATTTGCAGAAGTTATCATGGTTAAGATGCTGAATTTTAGATATTTTTAGGAGAGGTAAATGAAATTGTAACATAGAAGCAATAGAGAGAGACATGGAGAGGGTGTATGTATGTACAGGTTCATAAAAGAACTATAGGGATGAGAGAGAAGGGTAATGGTGAAGAGGGTGGGAGAAGCCATGGAAATTGCAGGTTTGAGTGAGGGAAGGAGAGGGAGGGATGTGTAAGAGGGAGTAGGTGTGTGGAAGGGTGAGAGAAGACTAAGGGCTACTTGTGAGAAAAGTGGGCAGACTAGGTCCACTCAAAAAATCATAGCTCACCGCTGGTAGCTCCAAAAATCATGAAAAAATTTGAGTTGATTATTCAGAGTGTGGGATACATTTTCTCTTTTAACCACCACTCCAAATTCGGAGTGGAGATAGGTGCCAAAATTCTCACCAAAAAGCCTGTTTTTATGCCTGCAAAAGTCTTTTAGTGGCCCCCTCCTTTGTTGAATTCGTACAATGCATCCAAGAGTGAGCCCCTCCTTTGTCATATTATAATACAAAGCATCCAAGTTTCCCTTGACCCATGCATAGAGGAGGATGATTGGTGAATAAAGAAATATATACATGGTGGGACTAGTGTATGGACTATTCATGGACTTTAGCTCAATGAGCACATGGTGTTAGAATAATGAGTAAAAATAATAATAAAAATATGGAGGAGTTATGGATTTGGAAAGATATTGGAATCATATGATATGGTCCCTCCTTGAATTATTTTGGGTGAAAGAGGAAAAGGTATGCAAGTAAATAATATAATAAACGTAACCAATGAGTAGAAATCAATTTTTTGTTTTCACGAGGGTGAGGGTGAAAATGTGGGAGTGATTTGTATAAAGGAAAAATATGAGGTTAGAGTATGTACATATTGGCAAAAAATATAATTATGGTGTAAGAGGATGAAAGAAGGCATACATAGGTTTAATAAAACACACACCTAGGTATAAATATTTAAATAAAATACCAAAATAATTATAAAATTCCCTATATTTAAGCCATATATATAATGCAATATTTACACACCAATAGGCCATAATATATTTTATTTTTTTGATTTTATTTATTTTTTTGGCTCAACTAGCCCAGTGACTAGCTAGCTGAGGGTTTTTAAGAAGATATGGAAAAAGCCCCCTAACTCACACACGCCTATGTACAGTGAAATGGTAGGGATAGCCATAGTGTTTAGGTGATTTTGGTAGGGTGGGATAACTCACTATGGCAATTACTGAGAGCCGAAAAATGGCTATCACCATATTGTTCAGCATCTTCCAAAATTCAATCTGAGCATATTTATTTTCCACGCTAAACTGATCAATAGTTGCAATGGTGAGCAGCTCTCGTATGTAAGGGTCATAGACATGCACTGACATAGTCGGCCATCCTTATACACGGTGAACATGATGAAAGTGCGCCCACATTTGCTCTAAATTACCTCTAGGACGCATCCGATTCACCAAATCAACTCCACGGCCCGGTCCCTTAATTGACATTTTAAATACATGAGTTTGTACCTTATCACCCAATCGGCCTGGGAAAAGGATACTATGGACGAAAGGATATCTGCACTTGCTTTTCAAGTCAAGCACTCCCTCAAGACCCTTTGAAGTGATATTGTTTGATCTTTTTGTAGACTCCAAGCTTTGTTCCACTCTCTTTTTGTCAAGGAATTCAACAAATTCCAAATCTTCAATCATAGCACTTGCTGTTGAACCTGCTCCAATAAGCTTTTCCATGATAAGATCATGAGTGATGGCCCGTTCTAATTGTTTTGCAATCACCAAACGATCTCACTTGCACAATCAAGCAACATTTCATTAATGTGACTTTCAACCATCCGACTCCTCACTTCTGAACATGGATGATTATGTTCTCCAAGATGCAAAGCACACCAAGTACAATTATTCTTATCTCTAGGCAAACAATAGTAAATAACTGTAGGACATGTAGAAACACATTCGAGAATTTGTCCACAATGAGTGCACACCAGTGTGCCATACTGAGAAGAGATCAATCCTTTAGGACTAGATTTAACAAGCCAACCTCGCCATTGAGACTCATTGGATATATTTGAACGCAAATAAAATGGACAATCAATGTTGATGCAACGTAAATGCCCAGAGCATCTACTCAATCTGACAACACCATCAAAACTATCCCCTACTACAAGTAACATACTCTGTCCACATGTGACTATCATGTCTTTGCTCCATACCACTCATACCTGAATAATGACCAATTGGCGGTAATTCAAAAGCAATATACCCATCATAATGAGCTGGGAGCTCATCAGTAGAGACCACTTTCTTGGCTTGATGGAGCGCAATATATAAATTGCTTTGCAATGGCATGCACTTAATCATATCAATCACACTTGCATTGATCTCTGAGAGAGGTACTGTCTTGTCTTTCTTGTCTTCATTAGGAGAAATATGAACCTTGCATGGGCCTTGTAAGGAATCCTAATTTTTAGGAATTAAGGCTAATGTTGTGTGGGGTTAAGGGGGCAAGGGCATTGAAGAAGGTAGTTTTGAGTAGGATTTTCTAGCCTTTTTTTAAGACAAATGTAGGATGTGGACCTAAGGGGTTACTTTCTCTCTCTAGCTTTTTTAAAGTGAAGGAAGCATAGGGGTGTGACCACATCAACAAAAATGTGGGTCACTAAGAGTCAAAATTTGACTTTTTTTATAAAAAAATCATTTTTACTTATTTTTTACTTAAAACTCCCTCCCAACATATATACATATCCAAAAATCCTTTTTTGACCCATTTTTTAATCCACAAGCTTAGAAAGTCCATTTTTTCAAAAATCTTTTCCCCCAAAAAGTAAAAAACACTTTGTTCTCTCCTCCTCCTCCCTCCTTCCTCCTCTCTGCCTCTCCTCTCCCTCCCTGCCCGTACCTTCCTTCTCCTCCCCAATCTCTTCCTCCCCCCCTCCCCCCCCTCCCTCCTTTTCTCCTCCCATCTTCCTCAATCTCCCTACCCCTCCCCCTCTATCTTTTCATCATTTGCTTCCTCACGCAACAGCTTCCATGGTGCTCACGGACATCACAAATGGTTTTCTTCCACCACCACGTACTCCGCACACCAAAAGCATACATATTCGCTTACCCACGGCGTTGGCACCGAAGATCGCTAGTGAGAGTGATCAAAGGTCATTATAGGAACGTCGCACCACTTGTGAGACCAATATTGACATTTGGGTGGACGGCCATTTGTACCCTTACGATCCTATAAGCCGCTTCCATCCATCCTTTAATAGCCTTTCAACATTTCTTCAATTTCTTGGGAGGGGAGAAGCATGCTTGTTAGGCTATTGCAAGCGGTTGTGTATGGGTGCAGGTGCTTCTTTGCATATGTGGATGCACGAATGTCAAGCTCTTCACCTCAAGATGATGTCATTACAAGAGAGTGTTGCCTCTGCGGAGAGGGTGGTTGAAACTCTTCAACAACAAATACAAGAAAAGGAGTCCCACATTAAGAAGCTTGCCAACACCATCACATACTTGAAAGAAACACCCCTTGGTGCAAGGGAACATAAACGCACGTATTCATCCATTAAAACTCTTGCACATTTGGGAGGACCACACAAACAACAAGTGACAGCCACAAGGTGATTTTATCTTTATTTGCATGATGTATTCTTACTTCACACTATTTTCTAACATTTATTTTTATTGGCTGCTAGAAACTTCATCCAGGAGGCATGCGGTGGAACAAGCCAAGATGATCAAGTCAACCTTCTCACTAGTTGTCTCAATACCCAGGATGAGATTTCTATCTTACAATCACCTGGAGGTAAGCACATTAAGGATGCAGTCACCAAGGACCTTATGCGTAAATTGAGAAATGTGGTTAGTGATGATGATGTGCAACAAGCTTGTGATGAAGTTGGAATCAGCACCAAAGCCTATCAAAGAGCATGGCATTGTGGAAAACCTATTTCCCATTTCTCACAAGGTCAACCTCGCAAAAAAGGCCACAAACGAAGATGTGTTTTCCCGCATTGGGACATACCTACACATTGAGGACACAATGCCAACTTCCCTTATGCTTCGTGCGCAACAAAGACAAGGGGAAAAGGTAAGAAACAATATGTAAGACCTTCAGAGAAAGGCTTCCTTTACACAATGTGGAACAATATTTTTGTGGACCTTAAAAGGCTTCAACAAGCCATGCTTAGATTTTACGAGTTACCTGAAGAAGGTGACACACTTTACTTTTTCCTTTGGTATTGTTCTTATCATAGACTTTGAAGTTTAAGGTCTTGGCACAATTTATTTTGTAGTGCTTGGCACAAAAGTCGCTTTTGTGCTGAAACTCGATGAGTGTCAAATAGTGAAAAGCTGAAGGTTAGAGAGACTAAGTGTCACTCTAATGAATGAAGCCATTTCGCAAACCAAGCGAAGGGATTCAGTCGACCCATCTCCCACCCCGTCTTTAAGCGTGAAATCAAAGAAAGACATTTGGTGGTTGGGTGCTATTGAGGTGCCCAAAGAGACCAATGGAGTACTTTCATAGATTTTTGAGATAACCCCATGGATCACATCAGTAATACAGTCCCAAATTGCAAGTTAGAAGTTGTGAGGGTTTTGGTAGTTATGATGTGGAGTGGCACTTAGGTGGGGACTTGAAGACCATAAAGTGTTTGCTTGGCTGCAAACAAGGGGCTTCTTCTCTCATGCCTTGTCCATTTTGCACTCAAGGGTACAAACCTAATGGACAAAATTCACATAAGAGCACTGCAAAGGTTGGTTCCATGCTTCCATGGCAAGGGCATGGAGAACAAGGGTTAGATTTTCGTGATGTCGGAGATGAAGGTAGTGAATGGAAAGCATCTATTTTGAGATGTCCCATGCTCAATGCCCCAGATCGTGATCAAAAGGACCACGCTTGGAATCCAATCTTTCCATTTTCTCTATCGAATGTACATTTTTATACATTACATGCATTCATGCACATTTTTGATAGTCTATTGAAGCTCCACATTGACTATGCTTTCACAATGAAACGATCGGAAAAGTCCCAGGAAGCGATCAAAAGAGTGGAGGTACTCTTGAATTCCATTGGTTGTCACGGTGGAAATGTGTCTATCGTTGCTGCAAAGAACACAGGGGAGGCCCATGAAATTGCTCAACAAGTGTCAATGAGTGGACAAAAAGCTAGACACTTTTTGAAAAAAGTTCCCCAAGGAAAGCCAAGTCGATGTGATGCTCAAAACATCTCCAACCAGTAGGCAGGTAACCTTGTAGAGATTTGGAAGGAGTTATGCAAAGCTACTACTGACAATGATTCAAATGGCGAGCTTGTAAACAAGCACAAGCAAGTTTGGGCACATTTTGATAAAAGGGTCAAGCTTATGGGCCTTAACAGCGCAATAGAAGAACAACGCCAATCATTTCAAGAAGCCTTGGCAGATTTTACCAAGGTCTTCACCCTTTATTGGGGTGAAAATAACATCACACATTACATGGTAAGCCATGTTACATGGTGAATTTATTACAAGGGATTTTTAGGGTTAAATAATGTGGATCATTTACTCATGTGAACAACATATCTTGTTTGCGCATGGTGCATTTTTTATGCACAAGTATGGATCGCTTGAAAATTTTAGCACTCAAGGCATGGAGAAGTCCCATTATCGAGCAAGGGGAGTGTACTTCAAAAATACTCGACATGGTGGTGGAATGGTGCAATCCAATTATTTGGAGGAGATGTTCAACTGGTTTTTTTGCCCAAAATTTGCTTGTAAGCTCCCAGTGGAGGGTGCGCGACAATCCAAGATTTCTATTGAAGTGCGGAAATGGAGTTTTCAAGAGCATAGCAACAAGTGGCAAATGTTGCAAGGTCCCACCAAGCATGCTACATGGCGGCGATGCAGTGTGACAAGGATCAAAGTGGATTTTGCGCGAGTCACTACATGTGAACGCAGGGTCCAACTCCTAACGACATGTTCATTTAAAAAATAATAGTTTTTTATTCAAAATTACTGTGAATTGGGCCCTTATAAATATTGCATGCTCGCATAAACCACTCATTTCTTAAGAACAGGTGAGCTCTTGCCATGCGAAATGGTGCGCACCAAACAAACGGTGAAAGAGCATCCGCCTGCCAACAAAAACATCCTCCAAGGATGTGAGAAGCCGGCATGGCTTAAAGGCACAAGAAAACGGCCACCAACACCTGGCCGTTCTAGGAACTCTTCTGGCAGTGGGCATGGTAGTAGGGCACTAGAGTCATCGAGGGCTGTTGAATCTCCACGTCCACAAGTAAAAACACCTAGAAAAATAATGAAGCAACGTGCCCAGCGCTGGAGAGAAGAACAGGTGCAGCAAACAATAGAGTCCGATAGGGAGGAGCCATCGCGCCATCAATCACAAGCAGGACCATCCAGGACTCGGGTGGTCCATACAGACACTGAATCAGAGAGTGAGCCACCATGGCTATGAGCTGATATACCACGCACACATTGGGTACCCGTTGGGGGGAAGACACTGCCTCAAGGCCAGGGAGCTCTCCCCACAGCACAAGATCGGGAGCCAAGGGAAGAGGATGAATTAGAAGAGGCTGCAGATTCAGCCCCTAAGCATGTAAACAGGTGCAAGTCTAAGCTTTTCAAGAAGCCTAAATGCTGCCCGCCAGCAAATGTGTAACTTCCCCCAAGACAACCACAGCGGCGCCAAAAAATAGCAAGGGCATTCTCAGAAATCTGCCACTACGAGAAGACTACAGAGCTTTTGATTCGACGCCCCCCCTTTGCTCGCAGAGTGAGGGAGGTGCTTCAAAGCTATGGAAATCAGTATAGAATGCAAGCAATAGCGCTAGAGGCTATTCAAGAAGCTGTAGAGGCCCACATCATTTCAGTGTTGGAAGATACCAACCTATGTGCCATTCATGCAAAGCGAGTGACAATACAGCCAAAAGATATGCAGCTTGGACGTCGATTGCGACGAGACTTCGAGCATTAGCCGAAGTTACCCCTTTTTTTGTATTGCACACCTTATCTTTGTAATGAGATGACTTTACAATGACAATATGATCAACAGTTGTGTCTAGTGTGTCTATTATCCATGTGTGGCCCTTGTGGCCACCCTTTTTTTTGCAATTTCAAGTTATTTTTACCCATAGGATATCGAAATAGTTAACATATTGTGAAACTAGGTGTCTATGCAACATTAAATTAGGTTTTTCAAATGTCCAATGTAATTGGGCCTTTTGGTGCAGGGATGTATTAGGTAGTGAAAAGAAGTGGTTTTTCTGAAGTAATGAATTTCTTTCAGTTAATTTATGTTTTTTAAGTATCGTGAGGGGTAGAGAAGCCTACCAGATGCCAAAAAAAGGGTGGCCACAAGGGCGCGCAAATGGCCCATCTATCAGTTTTGGATGGCCCATTTGTGCGCCCTTGTGGCCACCCTTTTTTTTGGCACCTGGTAGGCTTCTCCACCCCCCAAGATACTTAAAAAACATAAATTTACTGAAAGCGATTGATTTGGCATCATTACTTTAGATGGAGCCTTGTGGGCACCCTTTTTTTGGCAATTTCAAGCTTTGACTACCCCATAGGATATCAAAAAAGTTAACATATTGTGAACCGAGTGTCTATGTAACATTAATTTAGGTTTTTCAAATGTCCAATGTAATTGGGCCTCTTGGTGCAGGGGTGTATTAGGTAGAGCTAAAGCCGGTGATAGTGTGCTTGAAAACTTAAATTCAGAGTTGATTTCACCTTTTCTAGTGTCCTTGAGTGCAAACATATGCTCCATATGCCAAAAAAAGGGTGGCCACAAGGCTCCATCTACAGTAGTGATGCAAAACCAATTCCTTTGAGTTAATTTATGTTTTTTAAGTATCCGAGGGGGTAGAGAAGCCTACCAGGTGCCAAAAAAAGGGTGTCCACAAGGGCGCGCAAATGGACCATCCAGCAGTTTTGGATGGGCCATTTGCGCGCCCTTGTGGCCACCCTTTTTTTGGCACCTGGTAGGCTTCTCTACCCCCTAGGATACTTAAAAACCATAAATTAATTGAAATCAATTAGTTTTGCATCATTAATTTATAGAAACCACTTCTTCTCACTCAAATGTGTTTTATACTTTCCCCAGTATCATGTGCATCCAACTTCCGTTGTGTTGTTACTTCAAGAAAAAAAGACACAGCTTATTGAAACATATCACCAACTAAACAATTTTCAAGATTGACAAATCACATTTAGAAGAATTTACAAGATAGAGAGACAATTCTGAATTGTTTTTATTACTTCCAAAAAGGTGAGTTTACATCATGTATCTGAGGAGTTCATAATTTTCTTGACCATTTCCTGGCGCCTATCTTGCACGTAGGGCAACTCCCCAGTCAAGAGGGACTGCGCTATGTCCTTTGGGTCAATTGAGACAATGGAAGCATGTATCCCTATCTGGGCAAGCACTTTACCATGGGAGCCAGTGCCAAACATTGTGCATACAAGGGATCTACGCACTAGGAACACAAGATGCGCAGTTTGAGCAATGGTGCTCAAACACAAAAACTTGCTCAAATTTTTGAACGACCAAGTCATAAAATGTGCTTGGGGAGTAAATTCATTATGGATAATGGCCACATTGCTAGGGGGGAGTTGTCCTAGGTAATGCGCAAGGGAAGACTGAGGCCCAAATCCCGTCCGCTTGCCACCCCCGCTTGCCACCCGTCCTTGCAGCAAAATCATCAACCTCCACGACGTCATGTCATAAACCAATTAAGGTTGAGAAAAAAGAAAATTAAGGATAAAATAATAACATGAAAATTAGGATAGAGTTCACCTCCTGCTCCTTGTCGTCCTCCTCCCTATTGCCCTTTGCATCCAAGTCAATGCTCCCATGCACCACAGCTACGAGCTTTGGATCAGCAAATAGGAGGTTTCATAATGGCATAGGCATCCTAGTGGCCTCAACCTTGGCTTGCGTGGCTTGGAATTCTTCCTCAGCCACGTGCAACTGATTTGTTGCTAGGACCTCTGCACATACAACTGCAATAGTGTCAGCAACAGAGTCCCCAACTGGAAAGAGCTTGCTTTCTAGGGAATCCGGCGTATTGTCTAAGGGACATTTGGTGATATTGCATAGCACGCTCAAGCATTCATCCATGCGTAGGCCAAATGCTTTCTCCAAATCATGCATAAACACATACTCGTCCCCATCCACTACCACTAAGGAGAAGCGGCTGATTTCTACCTCTGGGATAGCCACATCCATCAATGGTAATGGTGTTGGAGTGTCACTAGGGCCATCCACAATGATGGATTTCTCAACCGCTTCCTCGAGCCCCTTGGGGTACTCGAGCCGAAGTGTCTTTCCTTCTGCTGCAAGGTTCACGGGGATAAACTCCTGCTCCTTGGTGTCCTTGATAAAGGACCCAACTTGAAGGTGTGGTGGAGCTCCTCCAAATCAAGTTCCTCGCTCACCAAGAAGATAAATGTTGCTAGACGAGAAAGGTACTCCACCCCCAACTTGTGCTTCTTGAGCGCTAACACCCCTGGGGCTTGCTCGTCCAAGAAATGGCCTGCGTCGGTGGCAATTTCTTGGAATTGTCGCAACCGCTTGGAGAATGGGTGATCACCTTTGTGTATGTAGCGCAAATGATCGCAAGGCACCCAGATCCCTACATGTGGGGAGATAAATATGGAATATTTTATGCATGAACGCAAAAATCTTGGCAAATGCATCCATGTGAAGTGCAATTGTGGCGTCAAGGTCAGGGAGACGAGTAAAAAAGGTGTGGAGGTCTAACTTCCCTTTGTATTTGGTGTCCTCAAGGAAGAGGATGAAGCGTGACAAAGGGGTGGATGTGGGTGCAAATGCAGAGGCTGTGGAAGCATCCATGTCTAGCCCGGGGTGTAGATAGAGAGTGGAGGAGCTCAAGAGTTGCAAAAGTGAAAATAGTGAATGAGTTATGCAGCCCCCCTTTTATAATGGTCCCTTTTTTAAAGACATTTAAAAAAAGAAAAAGAGGCACTTTCACCAAAAAATGATCTCTCATCTCAATGCGAAAAATTATATTCAAAGACATGAATTACCGAAGAAAAACATGTTGATTACATTGGGGATCGTTTTCAAAATTGTAGGAGTTACAAAGTTATAAGAGCGATAGCATAGTTCCATCCATCTCCCAATCCTTCTTGACCTTCAATTTGTCTTCCATTCTCTTCCCAATATGTGGACATTCATTAGAATAAGCATCCAATGATCGACAAACTATGATGTATTGAAAATGTGGTGGAAGGATTCTCACCTTGTGACCTTGTAAAGAAATTGTGCTTGTTGAAGGGCCTCAAAATCCATAATAACCAAATTTCCTCGCACATTACTGAGAGTCCAATGCTTGTTCATTTGGACTGCCTCCAAAGCATCGTTGAGCATCTTCAGTGCAATGTCAAAGCTTGAAATAGCACCGTCTACACTCTGTAAGGGAGTCCACACTCCAAGCTTTCACATCCAACGATCATAGTGAAATCGTATGTACAAGGAGGTGCAGGATTTCAAATAGCGCATTCCAATACCTAAAGCTCCAACCTTACAACGGTACCGGTCCCCATTATGCATGCCCTTCACAAAACCCCAGTCCTCTTCTAAAAGCCTTCCCAATTCCTCATAATGCACATCTTTACATACAAGAATTGTGGTAGTCTCCACAAATCCAAACTCTTTAAAAATGTGCACAAAACACTAGATAGGCAAACACCAACTCAAGCCCACAGACCTAGAAGCTTTAGAGTATTTCAAAGAGTTCTGGACATCTATTATCATCTTTTGCTTGAAAGATGCTTCCGACCACAAATCTGGCACCGGCCACTCCATACTTAATAAGGAAGTTACTTTGATGGGTTCAAAGCGTTCCAAACTCTTGTGTAGAAGTAGGCACAATATAGGAGTGAGAATAGAAGAAAATCCTTCTTTGAACCAGTTTGGTTGGACAAAGATGTGCGAACTTTGCTGCTCCAATATTCGCATGTATAGCATTGAATGTGCCAGAGAGACTATGTAGTGGCTGGTCCTCCACCAATGTGGATGGAAATATGACTATAAATGCATGGCAAATCTTAAGTATGAATCCATAATAACATTACACTGTGATTTCACACCTAGCTTTGTATTCTCAAAACATGTACTTACACTGTGTTGGAAATCGAGGTGGTTGTTGCAATTGCATGCTTGACATTGAGAAAACATGTTGCGCAATGGCTACGGTCTCCTTGTCTTTGCGGTTCTTGAAACCAAGGAGCTTTCCTTTCCAATGATAATCCAAGTTTGCACAATTCGGCACATGATGAGGGCCAATAGCAGATGGTTCACTACAAGAGGTTGTGTGCTCTTGTGACGCTTATAGCGACGGAAATACATTGGGTTTTTTAAACCCCGGAGTCGCTAAAAGCGTCGATAAGAGAACGTCGCTATAGCAATCGCTACCGCAGTCTCTATAAGCGTCGCTATATAGCAATGCCTATAGTGACGTTGCAGGGCCGTAGATAGAGACGCTTATAGCGAAGCTGCAATGCACAATTTAGCAACGCCCGAGATTAAATTTTTTTGGTGGCACGGCATTGAATTCCCTGCCACCCATCAACCATATTGAATGTTTCATTGGTCTATTTACCTCTAAAAAAAAGTACAAAGGTAAATATAGACCCAAAATAGTCAGCCACAAGACAATATAATCATTAACTCGATCATCCATAGTACGTATTGTTTGCAAAATAAAGATACAAAAATGACAAGCGTGAATTGATGGAAGTAAATTAATGACAATTGTACACAGCAGCAAAATCACTTGATTATTAATCATTGCAAATGTAATAGTTACAAACCATTGTCATTATTTAAAAAATATACATGGTTTTCAAAAATACAAAGTTACATGGTCTCATGATACATAAGCTAGGACAAAAAGAAACTAATGCTATCTAGCTATGGCTAAACTGATGTCTTCGAATCAGACGTCTCATCGCGTCCAAGCGGCGTATTTGTCGGATTCTGCAAAAAAAACAATATGATAGCTTTTTGTAAGTATAAATATATAGCGAGCGACGCTTATAAAACAATACAATAAATAGAAAAGAATAAACCCTAATACTAACCATGCCGCCGCGAGAAGTCAGGATGTCTATAAGGGCGTTTAATCCCTTCCTGCCTACGTACTCACGCTCGTACGGAGTGGAATCACGTCCTGTAGATGACCACTGTCAAAACATACAAAGAATCCATTATGTTAGAATTTAAAATCCCATAAACCCTAAACTATCGACCATAGATGCGAAAACACTTACAAAATTGGCCTCAAATGATGCCCACCCGCCGCTCCCCAAGTGGTGCGAGTTCCCTGCCTCTACTCGCGCTCTGGCTGCCTCCTTTTGTTGCTTCCACTTGTCGGGATTCTCGCGCGCTTCTTTCTTCGCATGCTTCCAATCTTCTTTGGCCAGCCAATCTGGTCTATTCCATCCATGCTTGATTGCTTTTTGCACTTCGGAACGCAAATGCTTGCAGTATTCGCACATTCGAACCTTCATCACATCTTCATTGAAGCGGTCATCCCGTGTTGGAACGAGAAACTCGTCATGAAGCATGCTGATGACTCTGTCTTTTAATTCATTCGGTACTTCACTCCAGGTGTTTAGTATGTAGTGTCTAAACACCTGAGAGCAAAGACCTTCTTGCCGTCATCATCCAAGGTGATGCCGCTGTTGAAAACGACGGAGTAAGGTAAGCCCTCTCGCCGCTGACGCGTGAATGTGGGTGTCTCGGCAGGGGTCTCTAGCAGCGTGTCAACGGGGGTACGGACGCCAGGTGTCTCCACTGGAGTCTGATCCCCGAGTGTCTGAGTGAGGAGTGTAAATAGATCACCTGAGCATTCTGTTAGTCCGGGATAGTCATGCATGGTCCACATTAGAATTCCTCTGATCAAAGCATTTCGTCGACCTGTGTGTCATCTCATATCCACCATCTCTATGCCAATCCACAATTGTTGTAGCTCTTCCAATAGTGGACAAAGATACACATCCATATTCTTCACTTTATATCGCCCCGGCACAATCAAGCTTAGCCATAGGTGCCCCTTCTTCGTAGTCAATCACGGGGGAATGTTGTAGTTGACGATGACAATGGGCCATACACTGTAAGATGTTGATCTTTGACCAAATGGATTTACGCCATCCATAGCCAGGCCTACGCGCAAATTTCCAGTTTCCCTGGCAAAATCCGTCCATGTTCCATCTATATGTTTCCAGGCTGCACAATCTACAGGAATTCGTAGCACACCATCCGAAGATTTATTCTCCTCATGCCATGATGCTAGGGCGGCCATGGACTTACATTCAAAGAAATGCTTGATGCGAGGAAGCAAAGGAAAATGTCGCAAAATCTTTTGCTGAATTTTTGTTCCGTGGAGATCTACTCGATATCTTTCGGAATCACATTTCGGACACTTCTCCATGTCTATGTATTCCCCTCTGAAAAGAATGCAGTCATTAGGACAAGCGTGGATCGAATTATAATCCATCCCCAAGTTTCGCAAAATCTTTCTTGCTTCCTCTCGAGAATCTGGCATCACATTATCAACTGGTAGTATGTGCTCTTTGAGCAATCCACACGACATAAAAATACGGTACAATTGTGTAAAAATCTATCAGATCATTATACATTTAGAGTTTTATTAAAGTAAACTAATTATTGTAATTGATCACCTGAAAAGCGCTGTGACGCTAGTGTCACTCCATCCAAACTTTGTCTGCATGTTGAGAAGAACCAGGAGTGCTTTCAATCTAGACACATGTGCTCCATTATACAATGGCGTATTGGCTTCACTTTTCATATCATCATAGACAATCCTTTCTGAATCCATGATCGTCTCGATCATTTCATCAATTTCGGGCTCAAACATTGTCTTGTTGGGAATGTGGTCTGCATGATCATCCCCCGAGCTGTCAGAGGCTACATCTTGTGGCCTCACATATGTTGCTTGACCAAAGCGCCTACGAACACGTCTATTGAGTTGCAAGATTGCTGCCTGTTGGCCAGCGTCAGAGTCCGACGAGTTATAATTGGCAACAACTCGATCTATAATAGATGGATCAAACTCACCAAATTCGCGAACGTGCTGCAAAGAAACGCGTCTTGTCCGTCTCACAGCATGCTTGCAATGGTTACAAGGACATAAGATCCTCGTTGAGAGATAGGTGTTTCGGTTGGACGGCCCCACATCCTCGTCACTACTCATAATGAGGGAAAAAATCTTATAACCTGGACAAAAAATTTAATCTTCTATTGACATTCTTCGTCTTTTCTCTCTCTCTCTCTCTCTCTCTCTCTTTGTTCACATTGTAAACTACCTCACATTCTCTAGTCATGTCCAATCCCCGCACACCTCGGTTTAGAGGTGCACGGAGATGAGAACCGCCGGGTTATAATCTCGTCTTTATTTGTCAATGCCTATATTTGTGGGTACAAGAAATCTACACACCCACATCTACATGATACTGCATGTAGTGGACAAAACCCCTTTGCCTCTTCTCTAGCTTAGCATTTCACAGCATCTTAACATCTTTTCATAGTAGATCTTTGTTTGTAGCATGCAGGTACGTCATTCTTGCAATGTACCTGATGTCTGCTCAAGGCACTTAATTCTTATTCTAGATTTGACGGGATGTGGTGTGTGTGTGGCCCTTGGAATCGTCATCTTGCATCACTAATTTCTGTGTATGCTTAATTTTCTCTTCTATTAGCTGAACATGACGGCTTATTGTATGGTAGCAGCAGTCGAACATGCAGGTGGAATTGCTGGTCCGCATGGACTGTCGAGGCTGTGAGCGCAAGAAATTTTTTCACCATTTCTTCTAACCTTATCTTAAATGATTTCCTCGCCATTTCTTCTAACCTTAATTAAATACCTAAATCTAATTTAATATAACATATATAAACCTAAATTAATAAACCTAAATCTAATCTAATATAATGTAAATCTAAATCTAACGTAAATAAACGTAAATCTAACTAAAAATGAACCTAAATCTAATCTAATTTAATTTAAATAAACCTAAATCTAATTTAACGTAAGTCTACTAAAACCCTAATCTTTAACGTCTTTTGGGATAGTTTTCTACGACGTTAAAACTCTCTTCTTCTTGTGTGTGTGTGTGTGTGTGTGTGTGTGCCAATAAAAAGAGAAAAATGGTATAACCTTTCTATCACTCAAGTGTGGTAGATTGGTTATGCCATTTTCCTCTTGAATAACAAGTCTTGGTGTCAACTCCTCATCGGCTAGATTTTTAGGTCTCTTTAATTAGTTTCCTACGACGTTAAATTAAACTCTCTTCACAGGCCAATTAAAAAAGGAGAAAAATGGTATAACTATTCTATCACCGAAGTGTGATAGATTTATTATGCCATTTTCCTTATGAATAACATGTCTTCAGTTCAACTCATGTCGACTAGATCTTTAAGGTCTCTTGGGATACTTTCCTACGATGTTAAAACTCTCTTCTTCTTCTTCTTCTCTCTCTCTCTCTCTCTCTCTCTCTCTCTCTCTCTTTGTTTTATATATATCTCTCTCTTTCTCTCTTTTCCTCTCTCAATGTGTGTGCATTCTTTGATTATGCATGTGTGTGTGCGCTTTTTTGGTTTATGCATGCTCTCTCTCTCTTTTCCTCTCTCAATGTGTGTGTGCTTTCTTTGATTATGCATGTGTGTGTGCGCAATTTGGTTTATGCATGCTCTCTCTCTTTTCCTCTCTCAATGTGTGTGTGCTTTCTTTGTGTATGCATGTGAGTGTGCGTTTTTTGTTTATGCTTGTGCTCTCTCTCTCTCTCTCTCTCTCTCTCTCTCTCTCTCTCTCTCTCTCTCTCAAAAACACAATGTGTGTGTGTGTGCGTGTGTGAGAGTGAAAGAGAGGGAGAGAGAAAGAGGGGAAGGGACCATGAGAGTGAGGAGAGGGAAGGAGCATACCTGGCTCTCCTTCCTCTCCTCGTGTGTGTGTGTGTGTTTGTGAGAGAGAGAGAGAGAGAGAAGGAGAGAGAAAGAGGGGAAGGGAACATGAGAGTGAGGAGAGGGAAGGAGCATACCTGGCTCTCCTTCCTCTCCTCGTGTGTGTGTGTGTGTGTGGAGAAGAGAGAGAGAGAGAGAGAGAGAGAGAGAGGGAGAGTGTTACCTTGCTTGCTTGAGCGTGCGTCGAAAACTCAGATCTGAAATCTGAGTTTTTGAACGCTCTCGATTATTTTTTTTACCCCTGTCAGCGTCGCTATGAGCGTCACTATGTTAAAAGTAACATAGCGACGCATATAGCGACGCCGTGCATTTTCATGTTTGAGCGTCGCAGTATGAGCATCACTAATGTTAAGCATGGCTTGTAGTGGTTGCATGTATACCCAAGCAACCCAAGCACCTTTGGTAAACTCTTGTGGCACCCACTCATCATCTATACCTCTAGTGTTGTGGCATGCAAGTGATGTGACCTCATCCTTTGGCCGCCTTTGCAAAGTAGAGTTGGCCATGGTTGAGCAAAGAAAATTAGGAGGAGGAGCAGGACCTTGCTTGTTGCTACAATGTAGGTGGTATAAAGTGATAGGAGAAGGTGGTTAACCCTTGCTTGGTGTGGCAATGGGAGGAGAAGGTAGATAACCCTTGCTTGGTGTGGCAATGAAAGGAGAAGGTGGATAACCCTTGCTTGGTGTGGCAATGGAAGGTGGTAGGGGAGGAGAGAGGAGCTTCCTTGCTACAGCAATGGAGATGGTGTAGAGAGAGAGTGTTGGAGTAGAGGATGAGTGTGATGGTTGCAACCAAGGAGGGGTTGGAAAAGGGGTTCTAGAGAGAGAAAATCACTTTTTGCCTAAGGACTACTTTTGGGGGAGCTCTGGATAGTAAAAAAATATAAAAATTTTGAATTTTAGGGTTTTTGGGTACATGTTTTGACTTTTTGAGGTCAAAAAATGCTTTTTTGACCTTAAAATAGATTTAGGGGGGTTTTAATAAGATAAAATTTGAGTTTTGAAAATTTTGAAAATTTCAAATTTTTGGGAAGGGTGAGAGGCTTAAGAGATGATGTTAGTGGATGTTAGTGGATTGAAATCTACTTTTGCAGAGGAGGGATATCTGCTGCAGAGGAGGGATACATGCAAGAAAAAAGAGCTTTTATTGTTTCAATTTGGAATTGCAAGAAGGAGGAATCTTATGTTACAAGTATTTTATTTCTCTACTTTGATATTTTCTACGGTCTGCTTCTACTGTGTTTTTTGTTGTTCTCATAAATAGTAGTTGAGTATGCTTTTCTGTCTATGCTTATCTATTTTGCAGAGGACCTTCTTACTTCATGGATCCAATATGGGTTGATATACATAAAGAGTTTGAAATTGAGCTTTCTAAAAGACCAAATCTTCAAGTTTTCTCTAATAAAATGTTCTACGTTTGGGAGGGTAATCATAGAATGGTTGCTTGGATGGCTGCTATTAAAGAGAGATTCTCCACTGATCGAGAGAAACATTATAGTGTGCTTTGTACAATTATTGATCCTACATGAGTGCCAGAGATAGCTCTTCTTAGTAGCTTGCAAAGAATGAATTTGTAAGTTTTATGACTTTCTATATATTTTAGCAAAAAATGTCTATGTTATGTTTCTGACTTTGTATGTATTGTAGATGAACTTGAAATAGCATGAACACACATGATCTTGTGGTCACCCATCTTAGGGATGAGCTTGTCAACTGCTCCCATATTTGTGCAACAGATCATGAAGCTTATGTAATGGGGCTTCCAGAAAAAGATCAAAAGTTGATTGATGCAGTCCGTAAGAAATACTCAAACGGTGTGGAGCTTTGGTATCCACTTACTCGTACTTTGGAAAGCTCTTATATGATGTAAGTGTCTTTGGCTTGCTTTTTAAGAAAGATCTCGTGTTTGGTTTTTTTGAAAATTATGTGTTTTCAATTGTGTGTTGAAGGATAAAATATCCAAGTAATTGAGCCAAAGAGTATGTACTTGTTTTTTTGCAAATTAATTATTTTTAAGTATCTGTTGAAGGTTCAAATGTCCAAGGAATTGAGCCAAAGAATAGAGCAAGCTAGGAAGACAATGACAAATGAAGAACTTATAAAAGAGGAGGAGAAGATATTGAATGATTTAGCACTCAAATATGGAGAGTGCGTTGGAAAGGTGGTTGAATTATTTTTCTTTAGGTGTTTTGCACATAGTGTAATAGCTGTTCAAACTTGGTTTTTTATTCGCTGCTCAAATACTGCAGCTGCTAAATATTGTTGATCCGAATCTTGGACCGGATTGGATGGTTCGAGTTCTTGCACTCAAGTGGGGTCCTGATAGTTGGGCTATGCTTGAGAAATTGAACTTGATTGCTATGCATGATGCTCCTGTCTTGAGCAAACTATTATGAGTTTCCTTGCTTGAGGCAAACAAGATTACTAGAGCATCTTATGGTTTCAATAAAGGAGATCATGTGTATCGCATGTAAGTACAGTTTCTTTTGACATTCAAGAATCTTCGATGTAGTATTGCTAGTTTTTTGTGATTGTTTTAGTTTTTTCTCATCTTCCTTGTTATGTAGTTGAATTCGTAGAGAGGGCCTTCTACAAAGGATTTTTGATAGGGCCACAAAGTTTGTGGAGGACTTAACCAACATTGTTGGTGGTATTTTGTTGCCTCATGATTGCTCTCTTGCCTCTTACTTTGAGGAGCTCAAGTTTGAAGCACGACCCTATCTTTTTCCTTTGGAAACCTCTCTTGAAGCTAAGACAAAAGATGTTGACAAGCAAACTATGAAGAAAGTGGACACAGTACGCATGGCATCTCAACGGCTAGCCTATAGGTCAATCTCATCATACTTTTATTTCAAGCTTATTCATAATTACAAAGTTTGTAGTGATGTTATTTTGTTTGATTGTTTTAGATTTCTACTATCCTTGGTTGGAAAAGGCTTTCTTCCAGGGATTCCATTCTTAGCTAAGCACTGGGCACAACTATCTATTGGGGAAGAATGCATGTACTCCCCTTCCATACATAAGTTCACTTCTTGGGAGATGGAGACATGTCCACGGTGGATAGGCATGGCTTTTGGGCATGTATTGGCGAGCGAGAGAGAGAGAGAGAGAGAGAGAGAGAGAGAGAGAGAGAGAGAGAGAGAGCTTCACGATACTATGAGAGTTGGTGGCACATCCATCGATGTGCCTCTACCTCCTAGAGTGAATGAGGTGATATCAGGTAAATGGTTGCTCAAAACAGTCTCAAACATAATTTGTTGAAGAGTTTTAAACTCTCTTTTGCCTTAACTTATTTTTTTTACATACTGGTGATATTTTGTTTTTTTGCTTTTTCTAAGCTATAAATACTTCTCACAAGGGAAAGGAGGTGATTGTTGAGACTAGGGTGGATGAAAACATGGAGCGAGAGCATGGTGAGATATCGCTTACGATGCTGTCGTTTGTATGTTCATTTATTGGAGTTAGTTCATTTTGTTTAGCCTCTTGTATCGCAGTAGCTCGTGGGGAGATTGTTGCAAAGAAAACCATTTTCTTTTTTCTACATCGTTGATATTCCCTTGTCTTCTGTGTCCTCATTGTTTGACTCATGATGCATGGCCATTTCTGGGGACTACATAGTCATTGCTGCTCATTTTAGGACCGGTGTTCGACATCCGACGTGGATTCGTGTTCATGAGCACATGGGATCTGCAAGCTTTTATGGGACCTAGTGCATGCGTGGTGGGAGAACAGTCGCATGGGCTACTAATTTTATTTTTCTTGGATCTTCCTTTTGGTGGTTCCCACTTATAAGCGTCCCCTGTTGTGCCCCTTTGGGATATTTTTAGTGAGAATCATGTTTGTGTAGGCATGCAACTTGCATATTTGACTTTTTCAGACTCTGGGTGGTTGTTGATCATTGTCTCTATGATACGTTTGTGCTTTAATCATAATTTTATACAATACTTGTCTATATTTTTGTTGTGTTTTTTCTATTGTGAATTTAGAAACCTCTTGCAGGAGATACCATTGGCTGGGTTGAGAGATTTTGTCGTGCATCAGAGATGGCTATTCATCATCGCATTGTAGTCCTTCATCATGGAGCTTATGGTTATGGTAATAGCTTTAGTGGTCGAATTGAGGTAATGCTCTTCTAAATAATTAACTTGTCTGTTTCTCATTTTGGTGTGTTATTGTTATTTTTATTGTTTTAATTGTCTATGTGGTGGTGCTATGTCATTGTTCTCTCTTACTTATGGTGCATAGGGTTGGCATGCAACCACCTTGCTTTGTGGTTGAGAGCACTCCGCTATTCAATCGACTTGACAGCAACCTCTAGATTCTGACATGATGCACCATCTTCCAGAGTCTTCTCTAGCGAGATCATCATCTGCGGAGCCATGGCGTAGTGGCTTGCAACGAAGTCATTCTTTTATTTCATGTTTTGTGGAGCTTCTTTGTAGGCCTCGAGGTCTTTGTTTGGAATTGGGCTGTGGTACAGCGCCCGTATTGGGAGAATGCTTAGGCATAGGGCGGGTGTGTGCAGTAGTCAACAGTGATGACACTTTGATTTCAGATTATGTGCAACCATTATTTCGCCCTAAAAAGCGAAGTAGAGAGGGGGCCTCCACCTCTCTTGATGTTGATGATGTGGGTGACATGCCTTTGCGTGTCAATCCCTTTGATGACTAATGAGAGTCCACCTTACACTTCATTTCCCCCCCCTATTTTATGTTTCCATCATACTTTTATGCTATTTGTCACTTTTTGGTGTCATAGTGCAATATCTAGAAATTATGGATAATGATTCAAACAACAATTTGAGATTTCTTGTGTTTCAATAATGTAGGTTATGTATTGCTTACATGTGGATCATGAGACTTACCTTTTTCTTTTTGTATGGAAGTGTGTTACCAGTTTATACTGAGGGGATTGCAAAAAACATGGCTGTTGATATACAATACGATTTTCACACCCACAAGAAGTGTCAGAGGTGCAATGTCTTTATTGATGACTCTTCGTGACTCCTCATGGTCACGAGATAGAACCGTAGCATTTCTTGTTGTTGTTAGAGTGTAGAGGCACGCCATGCTGCTCTCTATATTCCACTTGTTATCTTACAATCCTAAAGAAAACTCTCGTTTTTGGGTATAAGATATGACAATTGTCTCTTAATATAGTTTAGAAACTTTGTAGATGTATGAGCCTTGTTGGCTAAGTTTAAGTTAAAATAAAAATTATGGTGTTGATTGTAGTTGTGGATCATTGCATGGTTTGTAATAGCTTTGCTACCTTCTTGGGTTTCTCATTGCTCGACATCAAGCCTCAACTGCACAAAAGAATCTAAAGTCTAATTTTGAACAATGCTATTGCTATGATTACTTAAGGATTCAAGAAAATATTCTCATTTTTGGACAGTGTTATTGCTATCACTTAGGGCTTTAAGTAGGATCTTCGTTCATCTTTCTTAACAAATCCCATTTGGTTTCTTTATTCATTTTCTCGGATTTTCCTTCACTCGAGAAATCTCGCTCGCCACATGGTAAGACTCCTTGATGTAGATCTTCTATGGAAACCTCTCTCTCAATGTCTTTAATTGGTAGTGAAGGCTTTGCATGGATAGCACCAACTTGCCTTTCATGTAACTTTAAGCACACCTCCTCCAAAGTAGAAGTTGAAACACCTAACGTAAGCATCACCTTTATTTGATGCTTACATATATTTCCCTTCTCTGACCAAGCACATGTGCAACATGCCCAAACACTCGGGATTGTATATCATATACCCCACTTGTGGGTTTGAGCCACTTTGCACAAGTACATGTGAATCCTTCTCCACAAAGATCATGGAGACTGGCTGTCCATAAATTTTCATCGCTCTTTCAAATGAATTCTCCACAATAATCTCAAATCTATTATTATGCACAAACCCCTTGTCTTTCGTCATTTGTAAGTACCAATAAAAAGGTAGAGCAGAGGAGGTCGGCTTGTGAACCAACCAATTGATTCCACGCACAGCCATCTTCTTTGAACTTCCTAGAAATTTGTTCTTCGATACACCATGATAGGCCTCAATTGCCCCATTTGTATCCTGTCCTGAGTGTGGATGTGTCCTAGATGCACACACCCAAATGTCTGCAAGCAAAACCATAGAGGTGTGTAAGATAAATACACAAATAAAAGTTATTTACTGTACATAAGATTGTGTGTATACCAATTTTTGGACACCAAAATGTTTTGAAGTAATTGATGAAGGCCTCTTCCTCTTGATAATCTTGGAGGAATAATTCTACCATTTCTTGACCACGTTCTCGTGGTTCCATTGCAGTCATGCTGGAGGGTCCTCCCATGTGCATTGATAGCCGTTTTTTCGGCTCTCATAAAATATTTTAACAATGGTTCTATAAAAAATTAGCCACTTTTGTGGCTTTTTGAGACCTTTGTTAAAAAATTCTCAACACTATGTTAGTTATCCAAATGGAAAATGGTTTCAGGAAATTATCATCAACACTCAATATGAGTTGATAAAAAATAGTACAAAGCTAATTGAAGGTCTAAAGGTGTCTTTCCATTGCCATCTTCGACAACTAATTTGTGCAGATGGACAAAATTTTTCTATTTTCTTTTGAAAGTAAGACAAATCATTGTTAAGTAGGCCCAAACTTCTTTGAAAAATCCCTTAATAGGTATGTGATAGATGTTTCAAGCTTTTTTAACCCATATAAAAGACTGTCCACAATTTTTACTACTCCAAGTTATGTGTTGAAGTGTAGTTTTACGTAAAATTTACTAATATTTTTGAGCTTTTCATGTAAATTGTGTATTTAGAAACCTTTTTCATATCTTGAACCCATAATTAAGAAGTTTCATGAAACTTTGATGTCATATACAAAAGTTATGTTTCATTTACTAGAATCTTGATGTGAGCCATTTTTGTGGCTTCAGCCAGTTTTGTGGCTCATTACAAGTCTAGTGTTAAGAAGCCACTTCACCCCACAAAAACACCCTAGCACAATGACTAGGCTTACTATTTCATTGTAAATAGTGTTCACATTTTTTTATCAAATCATTAAGCGAGCCATTGGGCTAGGAGACAAAAAAAAAATTATAATATTACGGTCCTCTTTACATGTAGATATTTTCTATCAAATAAAGGACCTAAGTATAAAAGGGTTTTTTTCAAAATTATTATATTTATATAAATATATATTTCTAAGTGTGCGTTATCAGGCGTAAGTATGCTAGCTTCCATCGCGTGTCATTCCTTATACCTATTTTACTATCATTCTATCCCTTAAGCTCTACTCACACAAGCCTTGAAAAACCCTTATGTGACTTCACCGTAAAATTCACCAATAACCTAATCGGCTCCATCATATTTTTTTCCATCCCTCCCAGCTAAATATTCACAAGTAAATAGATTTCATCTTCAAATAAATTTCATAAATCACTCAAAGTAGAGAATAATTGAGGGTCCCTTCCCTCATGAATTTCCTCCTTTTATTTTATATATTTTTTGCCACCATGCACCTCATGTGTGCATTTTTCATGACTAGCTATTCTATCTTTTTATCCCACAAGTATATATTATATTTGATACTTATCTAATATCATACATGTGTTCAAGCTCCCTTGGCAATATTAGGTCATGGCTGATGTATGGGGGGCTCACTTGGAAGACTACAAAGAAAAAGAAAAAAGAATCAAATAGTGGCCCACTTCAAGCTTTATTAGGTGCTGCAGGGACAACTTTTTGCTGGAATTTTGGCACCTTCTTTTGATCTGAATCTCAGGATGTGTCATGATGAGAAAAAGAGCAGAGAAATGTAAGCTAACCTTCTTTGAAGCCTACTTGATTAATGGTCAGTGATGAGGGCTTGTTAATAGGCCAAGTCTAATGATTAATGTATGCCAGATGCGGCTTAGAAGGGCCAACAGATGCCTCAATGATGCCAAAAATGAGTATGCTTGTAGTGACCACAGATGAGAGATTATGATCTAGAATTGTAGTGCTTGAAGTGCTGTAGCGGCCTGTCTTTACGGCTCGTCGATTGGAGCTACGGTGAAGAAGTTATGGCACTTTGAAGTTTGAGTTAATGCAGATCCGTAACGGATTGGGCAACTGCAGCTGAGGTGACAGAAATGAAATGAATGCACAGACATGAAGTGCTCACTTTATGGAGCACGTCGATCTTTTCAGATTAGCAATCGGAGTTACGGTTACCAAGATATGGGCAGTTAAAGATTCACCAGGGGCCGGTTTCGTGCCAATTTGGTCCGCTCGGTCGGAGTGCCATCTGGGATTTTTATAGCCTCAGCACGGTTTGTATGCGCTCTATGTAGTTTGAGAAGTCTAAAGGAATTAACGACTTGCCAAACCGGGTCCGGGTTCATGAGATACTATGGATTGAGGCCAGTGTGAGTAGCTGCCGGTGTGATGAGCTGGATAATTTCGGCATTATCCGAGAAGCTGATGCAAGTAATAAACAACTGAGTGCAAAGGAAATGTCTTTCACCAAATGCAATCACTTATATTTTCATCTTGGGGACATGTGGCACTATTCTCACGACCTTGTTACGGGTAAGTAAATTCACGATGATATTTTTAGCTGAGAGCTGCTGAGGGAAAACTTTTAGCTTGGTAGCGAGTTGGCCAGAATGTATACAAGATGTTGAGCTTGGCAGCGAGTTGGCCAGCATGTATGCAATGTAGTGCCCACAATGGCCACCCACTTAAGGCAAGGCCACCCGCCCAATGAGAAGCTTGGCATTGCCTTGGTAGAGATGTATGCCAAATGTAGTACCCTTATGAATAAAGGGTCATAGTCCATGACCTTAAAGGTGTGGCCGCCCAACAAAGCCTGGCCACCGAAATTAACTTAGCCGCCCCACGGGATGCCGCCCAAGGGGGTGTGGTCAGAGGCCGCCCACTAAAGAAATTAAGGGCTTTTAAGTGTGAAAAATAAGAAGAAAAAGCATGCAGAGAAAGCGGGCAGGCAGCGAGGAGATGGGCACGCAAGAGAAGATGGGCTCATAGGGCGCGTCTCAGTCTTTGGACGAGCTCGAGACAATAAGGAGTTGTGATCAGGAGCTCGAGGCGCCGCCGTTCGGCCCTGGTTTGGCACATTTTCATGCAAGTGAACGTTAGGCCTTGCCACGTCATCAGAACGGGTCCCGCGCCACATCAGTCACGGCGCCGTGACTGATGGGCCGGGGAAAAAATTGAAGGGGCTATTTTTAGGGCAACAGACTAGAAAAGAAAAGTAGGCTATGAACGAGGAAGGGAGGAGCGGGAGGGCAAGTGATGGCGAACATGGAAGGAGGGGAAGTAAGAACACAGAGCAAGCTCTAGCTCTCGAAGCTCAAGGGCAATATCTCTCATTCTCTCTCTCTCTCTCTCAAGTATGGGCTCTCTCCCTTAGCATTGGGGAAGCTCGATCTCTCAAAAGTGAGGACTTTAAGGCATCCTCTCTCTCGACCTTGGCTAACGGGAGAACGAGAAGAGGCGAGAATCTCGAAGGCAGGAAGGGGTGAGGGTAAGCAAGAGAGTTCTCTCTCTCTCTCTCTCCCTCTCTCTCTCGACTGTAGAGAGCAAGCTCGAGGCTTGAATCCGGTGAAGCACTTGGTAAGGGAAAGGATGCTTGGCAAAAGCAGGTAAGGCAGATCTCGGCAAGGGAAAGAATGAAGCTTGGCAAAAGCAGGTAAGGCAGGTTTCGGCAAGAGAAAGATAAGGCGAGAAAATTTTGGCAAAAGCAAGTAAGGCAGATTTCGGCAAGGGAAAGATAAGGTGAGTAAAGCTTGGCAAAAGCAGGTAAGGCAGATTTCGGCAAGGGAAAGATAAGGCGAGTAAAGTTTGGCAAGAGCAGGTAAGGCAGATCTCGGCAAGGGAAAGAATGAAGTTTGGCAAGAGCAGATAAGAAGATTTTGGCAAGGGAAAGATAAGGCGAGTGAAGTTTACCGGATATGTACGTCCTAATCAGCTTCAAAAGGCTCTAATGGCAGGCATAAGTGAGAAATTTACAGTCATGATCTAATTTGAGAGCGTTAAACTCTCCTATCACCATCAGTTCCGTTAACGGCAAACATTTGTAATTGAATTTCACTTCAGCTAACGATTAGCAGCTTGAAACATTCTGCTTGTCAATTTTTAAGCATTGAAGGTGTTTTCAGAGTCTTTTGCTTTGTGTCTTGTATCTAGTCTCTCACACCTCCCACAGCCAGAGGCTCGATGCCTGCCCGGCTCACGTAGCGAACACATATCCCCCGACATCAGTCTTACATACCCCTCCCTCTCTTTCCCACACCCAGACCTGCAATTTCCATTTCCTATTTCACCCTCTTCACCATTTCCACTTCTCTCACACCTTCATAGCCTTCATCCTCCATTTATACATCCCTATGTGCTCCCCTTTCTCTCTACATATATGTCCATATTACCATATCCTCTTCAGATTTCTAAAGAACTCCAAAAAATCAACAAAAATTCAAGGTTAACCTCTACAAATGAATGCTTTTATCATGCATTATCCAAGGTTTCAAGATAACATAGCTTCATCGACACGCGCAACTTCGCCATGCTGACCGCTTCTTCTACCAGTGCTGTAAAGAGATGAATGTCAACTTCTCCAAAGCTTCAACCTCTCTTTACAAGTTTATCCCTTCTCTAACTTTTCTCATCATATATCTTTCCATTTGGTGAATGATTTTGTAAATATTTTGTAGTGATTAATACTAACTACTAACCACTGACCTTATTGTAAAAATGCACCCTCTACTATCTATTAGAGTAGGCACTCCCAAATTATTCACCCAATCCTCTCTCCTTTCATCCTCAATAATTCTCTTCCCTTGAGCCCACATCCATGTGACTCAAAGGATAAGAGAGACCTACCCTCATTTTAAAAATAGAAATATGCATAATTTTTTATTTCTTCAAATAAACTTGATTAGGTCTAATCCCTATTGGGGCTTCTAAAACCTATAAATAGCCGAGCCCTTCTCTCCCTTGTAAATCATCACATGATCACACTACCCACACCATTCTCCACACATAACACACCACTCTTCAAGCCTAGTTGTGTAGAGTGTGTGCATTGTGAGTGCTCTATTCCATCACTACACAAAGGTGCATGGAGAAGCTTGAACTTGGTTATGCCATCTAGAGGAGTGGAGTGATTCCATACTGTTCATCACACTTGTAGCCTACTCTTGTGCATAAATAAGATTTATAGTTTTGGGTGCAATTGTATGCAGCAACTACGACTCTTCTCTCTAAATTGACTTGATAAGTTGGCTCATCACGTGGTTGAAGGTATATTGTCCTTGAAGTCTGTTGTGCCATTTCATGATAGGTGGTTTGGGGGCTTGTTGAATTGTTTGCCTAAAATTCAATTGTAAGGGGTGTTGGGGTGCTCGATGAGAGGGCTCGTGTGACCCTAGGACAATTTGTGTATTGGCAACAAGGTCAAGTTTTGTGTTGTCTCTCAGTTTCTCACCAAGCTTTGTGTGCATCTAGTCTTTAAGGCTAGGACTGAGTTGCTCAAGTTGATTTGTGCTCTTTACTTCTCTATGGTGTGGTGAATGTTTGTGTTTGGTGTGTGTGGCTATCTTGCATTCCCCTCCCTTTGTGTGTTTGAGTACAAGGAGATATCGCGTGCGTCCTAGTTCGCATCTACAACTAGGTGGTGCCTCTGTTCTTGTTTGGTTTTTGACTGTGGGTTGTTGTTGTCTTTGATTGTGATTGTCCCAATCCCAATTGAGCAGCACGGGAGCCTTGAAGGGTGTTTTGAGGCCACTATTCTTGTTGCCCTCCCGAGACCGCCTCAATTTTGGTGCCCCCACTGAGGAGGGCTTGTGTATTTTTTTGTAGGATCAACCTTTAGCATAGTCAAGAAGTTTGTATGAATCACGAGAATTTGTATGATCCTTTCATTCCCATTGCAAGGCAAAAGGTACACATAATTGTTAGTACTAAATTGCAATTTCAACGTGTAATTCATAGAATTTTAGGTCCTCTTAGGTTGGCCGAGATAAATACTTTAGTGAATCCTTTTATTCTGCCTCTCATTAGGTACGACCTTAGTTTGGACGTCTATATTTTTGTTTTGTTTTAAGCATTAGGTTATGTATAAACCATGGACAATGGCCCAGGAATAGAGGTTTTTCCCTTCCATTTCTTAGAATTAATGTTGGAATAAGTAGAAAGATCCATTTTCAACAACATATGGTATTCATGTTCGGTGCCCAAAGAGTAGGAGAAATTCTTGCATCACCAAACCCTGTCATCCTACCTCTTGTTGATTATCATAGATCATTTGATGTGCATATTTTTATTTTGTTGTAGAACAGATTGCAATTTAGAAAACATTACTGTGTAAATATTTTTAAGAGAAAAAAAAACGTGCGTCACTTTGAAATCAATTCAATGGAGAGCCAACGCCAAATGTCCGGATGTCCTCTTTTCTTTGGAGAGCTTGGAGAGGATGCAAAATTATTTTTAGCAAATTTCAAGATGTCTTGCCATATCAAGAGGATAGTAACTGATCAAGAGCGTGTAGAAATGTTGGAGGTAGTCCTTAGGAAAGATGCTAGCACTTGGTTTGACTCTTTGCTTGAGAAAGTTAAGGGGAATTACACGGAATTTTTTAATCGTTTCAAGAAATACTTCTTTGATCTCCAAAACACTCAAAAATTTTGTCAAGACATTGTTTCTCATAAGCAAAAAGACTTAGCTGACTACTACTTACAAGCAAGAGTTTCTACGTCTTTGGGCTCTATGGATACGAAATGTTTCTAACTCGGGTGATGGTGCAGAGTTTCTAAAGAAGGAGAGGTTCATAGAGGGACTCTTTCCTGACCTTAAGGTAAAAGTTGAGGCGGGTGCACCTGCTACCTTTGATGCAGCTGAAACTAGGGCTACTGAGAAATATAAGAAAAGTTCTTAAGGGGAGAGGTTACAATAGAAGGTCTTAGACCCAAAGGTAAGTCACAAGCATCAACATCTAGGGAGCTTCTTGAGGTAATGGCAGAAGTGATTGAGAAGTTAAATGAATCTTTAAGCAGCCTGTCAATTCACCTTGCACAAGCTGTAGGTCCAAAGGGACAAGCAAAGAAGTATGAAGAGCGAGATCCACGACCTAGGAGAGTCTTGCAATGTTGGAATTGCAGAGAGTTTGAAAATGGGATGTATAATTGTCCTTGGCCCCGTGGGGAGCCAGGGAGACCTAACTTGAATTACCCAGGGAGGAATGCAGGTGAAGGAGCTGGTCAACAATCGAGGCTTCTACAAAGGCCAAATGGACCAAGACCACCTCCACAAGAGGTGGAAGGAGTTCTACCTTTGCCTGACCCAAATGTCAATGTTGTAGAAGTCACACGATCCAAAGAGGGTGACATTGAAGCAAATGGCATCAAACGTGGGCGGGAAAAATGTAAGGAAAAGGAAAGAGTAACATCACAAAGTGACCATGGACGAGGAAAGAAAGCAAAGGAAACCAAGGAAGCCAAGAGGACCCGGTGCCACATCAACCTTCAAGACTTCCCTCTTGGACATGGTATGGCTCCCTACAACCTTATGGAGGACATGAGAGGTAAGGGTCCAAGCATATCATGGCCTCAATTTCTTGCATTGTGCGCACATGTTAGGAGGGAGCTAACAAAGGCAGTTAGCACTAGGAGAAGGACGAAAGAAAATTTTCCTGTTGTTAAAATTGCACATGCCCAAATGAATGAAGATATTACACCTGTGCTAGATTGCTATATCAAGGAAACGCTAGTTAGGAAGGGTCTAGTGAATGGGGGCGCACAAATTTTCATCATGACAGAGGACCTTATGCAGAGACTAGGCATGCACATTCATGAGACGCCTGAAATCAAAGTAAAAATGCCAAATAATAGCAAGGCTAGGTGTTTGGGAGTTTGTAAAAATGTTTCTGTGGAAGCTTTTGGCATTAAGAAGGCTGTTGATTTCTATGTTATTTCTACAAAGGGAAATGGCTATCCATTTATCCTCGGTAGACCGTGGAGAATGAGAATGTGAGCTTTGCAAAATTGGGAAAGTGGAAAGCTGATTAGTAGGAATGACAATCACAAGAAGGTTGTATTTGACATGAAGGAGCAACGTCAAGAGGAGCTCCAGGAGGAATCTTCTCAAAGTGAAAGCGGGGATGATTGGACCGATGACACCTCGGAAGAAGAAAGAAGTGGTAGCACTACGGAGGAGGATTCATCCATTGAAGTCATGGGTGTAAGTTTTAGGCCAAATAACAGACATCTTGACAAGGTTTAGAAGAGGTAGACCCCCAAGAGAACCAGAGTTTGCATGATGAAGAAATGCTAGATGGTATGTTGTCAAAGACTCTTACTTGGGAGGAAAGAGAGGAATTCAAAAGTGTGCTAAGAAATTTTCCTAGGCTTTTTGCTAAAGATTACACAGGTGTACGTGGAGTGGATACCATTCAACACAAGATCGAGCTAAAGCCAGAGGCCAAAACTAAAGCACAGAAGCTACGAATATTAGGAGTAATCAAAGAGCAAGCACTACTCAAAGAGGTGAGGAAGCTTCTAGCAGCAGGGTTCATATACCCTGTAAATATTCTGAGTGGATCTCTTCAGTTGTGGTCACTCTGAAAAAGAATGGCAAGTGGAGGGTATGTGTCGATTATCGTCCACTCAACGAGGCAACAAAAAGGGATCACTTTTCCCTCCCATTTCAAGATGAGATTCTTAATGAGGTAGCAGGTAAAGAAAAGTACACGGTATGTGATGGATGCTCTGGTTACTTTCAAATAGGTATTGCATTGGAGGATCAATTAAAAACAACCTTCATCACTCATTGGGGTTGTTTTGCTTTTAGAGTCATGTCGTTTGGTTTGACAAATGCTCCAGCAACATTTCAACCATTCATGAACATGGTGTTTCAATCATTCTTTGGGAAGTCTATTAGAGTATTCGTAGATATTTTTGCATCTATAGCTCTAAATCATTGCATCTACAGAAGGTAGAAGAAGGATTGAAGAAGCTATATGATATGGGAGGTCAACTCAATCCCGACAAGTGCCACATAGGTGAGGATGAAGTGATCTTGCTTGGTCACAAGGTTTCTTCCAAAGGCATTGAGGTGGATCCAGCAAAGGCAAAATATCTCATTGAGATACCATTACCAAAGAGTCTTAAGGAGGTAATTTCATTTATTCAAAAGGTGAAGTACATGTCACGCTCATTCACTTGGCATCGGAGTTACTTCACCCCCTCCAAAAGTTGACACAACATGTAGAGTTTACATGGTCTGATGAGCTTGAAGAGTACTTTTCTTGTATAAAAATGGGTTTGGTGAAACTACCGACGCTCATGCCTCCACGTTGAGAGTTTACATTCTTTGTTAGCTCAAGTGTGGGTAAGGAGACATTGGGTGCAGTATTGTTGCAGCAAGATCCTCATAACGCTAGGATACGGCCTGTCTACTTTGCTAGCCGGGTCATGAATGCAATTGAAAAGGATTACATAGAAGCAGAATCTATGATGCTTTCTCTTGTCTTTGCAGTGAGAAAGTTTAGATCCTACCTCCTACCAAAACCCTTTATCATAATCACTATTGAAAACTTGTTTCCTTGGGTGTCATCTCAAATGACACTAAGTCCCATGATTTCAAAATGGATCATGGAATTGCAAGAGTTCCAATACTCTTTTAGAGTAGAGGATAGTGTACGTGCACAATTAGCAGGGATTCTCACCTATAGAGTGCATGAAAGGGACATCAAGGTGCCTGAAATGAAAACCCTACCCTTACCACCACCAAGGTATTTACCTAATGCATTCACCTTGTTCTTTGATGGAGCATTTAAGAAGGCTACAGGAAAAGCAGGGGGAGGGCTTGTGTTGCTTGATTCAAATGGTGAGGTTGTTATGAAAGATCATGTGAATTTGCCCGGTTCCACAAGCAACAATGAAGCAAAGTATGACATACTAATCCATAGTTTGCAGATGTGTGTTGCTCAAAAGATACAGCGTCTCATGGTAAAAGGGGATGCACTTCTCATTGTGAAGCAAATTCTAGGTATTTGGGCTTGTAAGAATGAAAGGCTAAGGCAAAAGGTTCATGCCATCCATAAACTCTTCAATCAATTTGAAGAAGTACAATTGTATCATATTCCTAGGAAACAAAATGAAGATGCTGATTTGCTTGCCCAAACAGTAGTTGCATGTGTTGAGAGTGAAGTGCAGGTCATCGTGGCAGCAACAATGATAAAGCAACCAAGGTACCAAGGGATGGAGTCATTGGCTCCCACTATGAGCTACATTTTAGAGGGCGAGTTTCTAGAGGGCTTCACAAAGGCTCAAAATCGAAGGCTCATTAAGAAGCCGAGTTCGTATTTGTTTTTGGAAGGTGCCCTCTACCAAAGGGGAAAAGATCGAGTTTACAGGAGAATACTGACAACCAGGGAGATTCCAACCATTCTTGAAGGTTTGCATGAGGAAATGTGTGGTGGTCATTTTGCACAGGAACTCACTGCAAAAAAGATTTTGCTTGCCGGGTATGCTTGGCCAAGCTTGCACATTGATGTTCAACATTGGTGTAAAAACTGCCACAATTGTCAAATTAATGGAAACAAGCACCTGTTGCATGGTCCACGTTAGTTATTCCTTGCAAATGGTCCGTTTGAAAAATGGGGCATTGATGCTATGGGTCCATTGCCTAGGACTAAAAATGGAAAATTGTATATGGGTGAAAGCATGTTAACCTGTCATGCTTTTTCATGTCCCGGACAATGCTAACTAGCACAATTTTGACATATGCTAACTAGTACAATAACTTGAGCTACATCTCCAAGATCTATGACATATGATATATCAATAGAAAGCACTTGAAACAAGGAATCCAAATGTACAACCTCCGAAAATTTTTGATATTATTTGTAAAAATTTTACCGAACGCCCAACTTTTTGAAGATGTGCTAACGTGAAACTGCTAACTAGCACAAAAAGCGCGACAGGTTAACATGCTTTCACCCATATCTTGGTGGCCATAGACTACATGACTAGGTGGGTAGAAGCTCAAAGTGTGGAAAGAGTAAATGAGAGGACAATTAGAAAGTTTGTGTACACTCACATTTGTTGCAGATTTGGCACACCTTTGGAGATTGTTTCTTAGAATGGTCCAGGGTTTCGGAAGGTCTTGCTCACAGAAGTTTGTGATGAGATTCACATTCTACATTGGCATAGCACATCCTACTACCCTCAGTCAAATGGTTTGGTAGAGAAGACTAATGGTATATCATTGCTGGAATCATCCGGAAGATGGTAAAGAACAAGACAAAGCTATGGGATGACTTCTTGGATGGGGCATTGTGGGCCTGTCGGACTACCTACAAGGAAGCGACAGAGTTCACACCCTTTCACCTAGTTTATGGTCAAGAATCTTTGCAACCCATCGAGCTCAACATTCCAACAATGTGACTTCATGGAAAGGTGGCACAAGGAGAAGAAGCATCATGGGAAGATCGTCTTCTCAACCTAGTAGAACTAGAATGGAAATGGTAGGTCTCTTATGAGTGCTATAAAAGAAAGGCTACGCAAATAAAGGATAAGATCGACAAAAAGGTGAAAGACAAAGGAATCAAGGAAGGAGATTTGGTGCTAAGGTACGATAATCGCCTTGAGAATCGCTTTGATGTGAAGTTCACTACTGGATGGCAGGGTCCCTACACTGTAAAGAAGACCTACTGTTCATGCTACTATCAACTCATGGATTTGGATGGCAATGAGCACCCCAAGAAGGTGGGTATCGACTAAAGCCCTACTTGAGTCGAGTTCTACCAGAAGATCTACAAGAGTATCGAACAGCTACAATACCATGTAAGTCTTTGAGCTTGGTACTACAAGATGAAGATTCGATTAAGGCACCAAATATCATGAACGATAAAAAAACACTCTCATTGGAAGGTATGAATTTTGATGGTACATGAATGTACCATCATCTAGGGGAGGGCTAAATGATAGCCGTTTTTTCGGCTCTCATAAAATATTTTAAGAAGCCACCTCACTGCACAAAAACACCCTAGCACAATGACTAGGCTCTCTTTTTCATTGTGAATAGTGTGCGTACATTTAGGGTTTTTATCACATTTTTTAATTAAATCATTGAGCGAGTCATTGGGCTAGGACACAAAAAAATAAATTTAAAATATTACGGTCCTACTTACATGTAAATATTTTACATCAAATAAAGGACCTAAGTGTAAAGGGGGTTTTTTCAAAATTGTTGTATTTATATAAATATATATTCCTAGCTGTGCGTTATCAGGCCTAAGTATACTAGCTTCCATCGCATGTCATTCCTTATACCTATTTTACTATCATTCTATCCCTTAAGCTCTACTCACACAAGCCTTGAAAAACCCTTATGTGACTTCACCATAAAAATTCACCAATAACCTTATCGGCTCCGTCATATTTTTTTCCATCCCTCCCAGTTAAATATTCACAAGTAAATAGATTTAATCTTCAAATAAATTTCATAAATCACTCAAAGTAGAGAATAATTGAGGGACCCTTCCCTCATGATTTTCCTCCTTTTATTTTATATATTTTTTGCCACCATGCACCGCATGTGTGCATTTTTCATGACTAGCTAGCCTATCTTTTTATCCCACAAGTATATATTATATTTGATACTTATCCTATACCATACATGTGTTCAAACTCCCTTGGCAATATTAGGTCATGGTTGATGTATGGGAGGATCACTTGGAAGACTACAAAGGAAAAAGAATCAAATAGTGGCCCACTTCAAGCTTTATTAGGTGTTGCAGGGACAACTTTTTGTTGGAATTTTGGCACCTTCTTTTGATTCGAATCTGAGGATGTGTCCAAAAGAGAAAATGTAGCTCGTGAGCTGAAGTATTTTTCATAAGTTTTTTAGAAAATGTGAAGTCAAGGGTGATTTTACATGAAATTTATGGCCGACTTCAAACTGCCACCTCATACACCAAAAAATCTTCCTATTTTCTCTCACCCTTCCACACACCTACTCAGTCTTACACAATCCTCCCTCTCTTTCCCACACCCAAACCTGCAACTCCCATGTCCTATTTCACCCTCTTCACCATTGCCACTTCTCTAATACCTCCATAGACTTCATCCTCCATTTCTACACCCCTATGTGCTCCCCTTTCTCTCTACATATATGCCCATATTACCATATCCTCTTCAGCTTCCTAAAGAACTCCAAAAAATCAGCAAAAATCCAAGGTTAACCTCTGCAAATGAAGGCTTCTATCATGAATTATCCAAGGTTTCAAGATAACATAGCTTCATCGACACGCGCAACTTCGCCATGCTGACCGTTCTTCTCCCAGTGCTGTAAAGAGGTGAATGTCAACTTCTCCAAAGCTTCAACCTCTCTTTACAAGCTTATCCCTTCTCCAACATTGCTCATCATAAATCTCACCATTTGGTGAATGATTTTGTAAATGTTTTGTAGTGATTATTACTAACTACTAACCACTAACCTTATTGTAAAAATGCACCCTCTACTATCTATTAGACTAGGCACTCCCAAATTATTCACCCAATCCTCTCTCCTTTCATCCTCAATAATTCTCTTACCTTGAGTCCACATCCATGTGACTCAAAGGATAAGAGAGACCCACTCTCATTTAAAAAATAAAAATATGCATAATTTTTTATTTCTTCAAATAAACTTGATTAGGTCTAATCCCTATTGGGGCTTCTAAAACCTATAAATAGCTGAGCCCTTCTCTCCCTTGTAAATCATCACATGATCACACTACCCACACCATTCTCCACACATAACACACCACTCTTCAAGCCTAGTTGTGTAGAGTGTGTACATTGTGAGTGCTCTATTCTATCACTACACATAGGTGCATGAGGAAGCCTGAAGTTAGTTATGCCATCTAGAGGAGTGGAGTGATGCCATACTCTTCATCACACTTGTAGCCTACTCTTGTGCATAAATAAGATAAATAGTTTTGGGTGCAATTGTATGCAGCAACTACAACTCTTCTCTCCAAATTGACTTGATAAGTTGGCTCATCAGGTGGTTGAAGGTTTGAAGTCTGTTGTGCCATTTCATGCTTGGTGGTTTGAGGACTTGTTGAATTGTTTGCCTAAAAGTCAATTGTAAGAGGGTGCTCGGTAAGAGGGCTCCCGTGACCCTAAGACAATTTGTGTATTGGCAACAAGGTCAAGTTTTGTGTTGTCTCTCAGTTTCTCATCAATCTTTGTGTGCATCTAGTCTTTAAGGCTAAGACTGAGTTGCTCAAGTTGATTTGTGCTCTTTACCTCTCTCTAGTGTGGTGAATGTTTGTGTTTGGTGTGTGTGGCTATCTTGCATTCCCCTCCCTTTGTGTGTTTGAGTACAAGGAGATATCTTATGCGTCCTAGTTCACATCTACAACTAGGTGGTGCCCCTCTTCTTGTTTGGTTTCTGGCTATGGGTTGTTGTGGTCTTTGATTGTGCTTGCCCCAGCCCCAATTGAGCAGCACGGGAGCCTTGAAGGGTGATTCAAAGCCGCTCTTCTTGTTGCCCGCCCCGGACCGCCGCCCTGGACTGCCTCAGCATGATGAGACCCAAGGTATGGAACATCGAAGCCCTTGATGGCCACCTTTGTACCCTCATAACAAGGTGCTTGAGCCAGCATCATCGCACATGCCAGAAGCATAAGTAGACTAGAACATTGAAAAATTCCCTGTGGTAATACCAAAAATTCTTTGGCATCATATAAAAAATATTATTTGCAATTATTCTAACTTTCATACCTAATAGCACTTATTTCTATCTCTGATTTCACTTGCCATGAAAGCGGAAGGCTCTCAGCACTTGTGGTAATCTAATATCCCATTTCTAAACTTGGAAAGCCACAAGCTTGTCAGCTCTAGTGTAGTGCTACATGCCAATATCCAAGCTATAGGTACGTCATTGCAATGTGCATCAAAATAGATGATAGAGTACAAGTGGAACTAAAATTTGAGAAGGCATGAACAGACCATTAATCTAAGCCCCAACTAGCTATTCTCACATGATAAAAGGGGCACATACCTTACACTTATGTTTACCAAATGTGGAATCCATTGTGATTAGGTTTTCATCACCGTACACTTTGCACATCTTCTTTTTCCAAGGTGATTGTATTCCCAAGATGAAGTCCTTTCCATGCAACAAGTCTTGCTCTTGATAGATAAACACTATAGATGTATTTTTGGTGCACCATTGTCGCGTGCTCTCAACATCATCCTCGCATACATAATATGTCTCAATAGAAATCTTTCATGCTATGTTAATAATGTCACAAATAGAGAGGGAATCATCTCTCCTTGTGGGTAATGGGGATCTGATGTGATCTGAGTATGCAATGCCTTGATGTGTCCCTCTATCAATTGTTGGGGAGTAAACCCTCGTCGAAGAAGATTACACACCCATAGATTCTTCTCCTTAGAGACCCAAGGAGAGAATAACACGTGGGACCCTTCACCATGAAAGAAAAAATCCTTTTTATCAGTGTGATAGGGATTAATGTATGATATCACACCAAGGCTATGGTCGAGATGTAGAGGGATGATGGTGAAATGACAATGGCATCCTTGTTTGGTGAGGCCTTTGTTGCGTTTTCTTCTGGTTTTTTGGCTTGTTCCGGCCACACTTGATGTTGTGTCTTAATGCTTTGCAATAGAAGGCTCCACATGTCGTTCATCAAGAGGACCTTAGGCACACAAAAACCTATATAAGATGTAGACATGAATTTGCAAGGGCTTGATTACAACTTGACCATAACACACTTACAATATGTTTTCAATCCACGCATCATTGAGAAACCTCTTTATTATTGGGATGGCGACGATGGTGCGTGTATTTGTTGAAGACCATGCCATAGACTTTGATTGCCCTCACCTTGAACAAAGTCTTCAAAAAGTGACCATGGGATAATTTCTTGTTGAATGACCTTATATTTTGATTTCTCATCATGCATAAGCATCCAATGCAAAATACTAGCATTAAAGGAACCGGGCGGAAAGACTTGCACATTTTGCATTGTGGCTAGATAATTTTGATCATAATTAAATCTCTCTTGAGCCAAACCAAAGGGGAAATGAGAAAACTATATCAAGCTTAATTAGGATGCTGTAAGTAGGTGAAACTCATATACAAATACATGGAGAGGTGTATATGTGTGTAAGAGATAGAGAGGTGCAACATGGCAGCAGCATCAAAGGTGTGTGTGTGTGTGTGTGTGTGTGTGTGTGTGTGTGTGTGTGTGTGTGTGTGAGAGAGAGAGAGAGAGAGAGAGAGAGGAGTACATAGATTTCTCACAAATAAAATTTTCAAAAATAAAACTTCATTTCCCAACACTTACCTCATTTTCTTGGTTTTCATGTGTGTGGATGTGTGTGTGCGCGTGTGTGTGATGCCTTTAATAATTAGTCTATGAGAGAGGGGATAATCATAGACAAATCAAATTAATTGCAAGGCATTGGGCTCCATGACATTCTAAAAGTTCTCCCCAACTCCACAGTCTAGGGTATCCGATGGACTTATGAGAAAAGTGGGTGCACGTGAAAATGGCACCCTGAAGTGTCAGGGGCCTATGAGAAAAGGAAGGGCGGCCAAAGGGCCAAAAAGAGGCACATTGAGGGGGCGTGCTGAGGTGGCAAGGAGCTGCTTGTCACAAGGGCAAGCACTTCAAAAGCTAGCGAGAGCCCTCTTGGGTAAGCTTGTAGCCAGAACCAGCCCACACAGAGCGCTAATGGAAAGATCCCTTGATGGGGTGACCTCTACTCAGCAAGGACGTGACTACTCATGTCCCCTGTACACAATCATGCCACAACTTGCGTCTGAGATTTTATTATAAGCATCAATAGACGTAACCTCCAGTTTTTTCTATGCAACAATTGGGTTTGGTTATATTCTAGCAACAAAAGCCGGTTGCCAGTCATTTGCAACCGGTTGGAAGGTATTGAGCAAAAGGTCAACACATTTTTTGATCACCCTCTTTGAACTCACCACCTCTTTAATCGTAGGTGATAGCTCTACCTCTATGCTACACATGCACGCTTGCAGGTGTATTTCCCTATGCCCAAGAGGGGGCCATGCCTTGTGGGTGCACATTTAAAACACTTCCATGGACAACAACCCCCTCTTGTATTGTGCACCCACAAGGTAGGGCCCCCTCTTGGGTAAGCTTGTAGCTAGAATCAGCCCTTGTGAAGCATTGATGGAAAGAGCCTTTGATGGGGTGCGACATGTACTCAATAGGGGTGTGACTACTCATGCCTCATGCACACAACCATGCCACATCTCGCAAATAAGAGATTTTCATATAAGCACCAACATACATAACCTCAATATTTTTCCATGTAACAATCGATTTTGGTCATATTTTGGCCCGCTTACATGGATGGAAAAACAACAAAAGCCGGTTGTCAATCATTTGCAACTGGTTGGAAGTTGAAAATTGTGAAAGAAGAGGGCTTAGGCTCGGAAGTGGAAGAGCTCCAAAAGAGTAGCTCTTTTGGCAGATTTCATCAAGGAGGGAGATAAACCAAAGCAAGATCCCTCTCTAAAGGGCATATAGCATAGAGCAAGGCAATTCGAAGCAAATTCTAAGATCTCCCTCTCGACAGCATTGATTACCCAGCAAAGGAAAGTAGTTTTCTTTTTTCCGTAGCAAAGCAAGATAGAAGGAGTACTTGAGACATATTAAGAAGGGAATGCAAAAATCATGTAATTTGCAAGATAGTGGACAAAAGTCAATTGGATAGAGGGCCAAAGGAAAAATATAGGAAACTGAACAACATGGGAGCAGTACACAGTGAGAGATGTGACTGGCAACTACAAATTGCTTCCAAACGGAATACCAACAATGGAGTATGCAACCAATTTGTAATAGGGTTTTCGGATATAAAAAATTGGAAGCATCTAATGGCTGCCAGCATCAATTAAGTGTCAATTTCTTATTTTAATATTTTTTTAAGGCGTTACATTAAGTTGTGTTTTTCTCCCCCAGTTGCTCTCTTAAGCATCACTATATCTTCTTTCTAACATTGAATCACTCCTAGCTGTACTCGTTTCACTTGGTTTACGTCACGGCTGATTATCCATCTATAGCCAAAAGCCCGACGTTTTCTCGATTGCCCCTGGAGAACCGCACACTCCTACAATGCACAATAAGAGTAGATCCAGAAATATATAGGCTATTTTCAACTTCCTATATGGAATGTGGAATGTTGGGATGCAGTGATGTCTGATTTTACAAATGCAATCACTTATGCATGCATTTTGAAGGCATATACAAGATGCTCATATGGACACAAAAAATCACAACTATATTGTTAGTCAGCGGCTATTGATGAAAAATGATGTCGTGCCTAGCAATGTCTTGGTCAATATGTATGACAAATGTGGTGCACTTGAAAAAGCACAAAACGTACTTGAGGATCTTCTTGTCCAAAATATCATCTATTGGAATTGCACTATTTGCAAGATGTCCACAACAAGAGCAAGGCCAAAAAGAACATGCAAGGATCACTTGATATGACATCTCTTTGAATGTACATGTCTCGTGATACGCACATAGTAAGGCCAAAAAGCTCTAGGTTGTTTTCAATTGTCTATCCAGAGTCTGGACTCTTGGAATGCACTGATTGTAGGATTTTTCACAGGAGAAATCTTTAGTCTATTTTTTAGCAGATGCAATCACCTATGTGTGTATCTTGGATACATGTGGCTCTATGCAAGATGCTGATATGGGCACAAAAATCACAATTATATTGTTAATCTGCGGCTATTGAAACAAGATGTTGTGCTTGGCAATGTCTTGTTTGATATGTATGCCAAATGTTGTTTGCTTGAGAAAGCACAAAAAGTGCATAAGGAGATTAGTGTTTGAGATGTATCCTCTTGGAATACACTTATTGCGGGATGTACACAACAAGAGCAGTTCCAAAAAGCTCTAGGTTATTTTCAACGTTTCCAAAGCATTAGAATGCAGTGGTCATGAGATATGCAGAACATGAGTAGGGACAAAAAAATCTAGGCTGTTTTCAACTTCCAATCTGGAGTGTGGACTCTTGGAATGCACTAATGCAATATTTATTGCAAAAGAAAGCTACTCTATTTTAAATAGATACAATCATCTATGCATGCATCTTGAATGCATGTGGCTCTACGCAAGATGCTGATATGGGTACACAAATTCAGGTTGACATTGTTAGTCAGGGGCTGTTGATGAAAAATGATGTCATGCTTGGCAATGCCTTGGTCGATGTGCATGCCAACTGTACTGCGCTTGAGAAAGCACGAAAAGTTCTTGAGGAGCTTCTTGTCTGGAATGCATTGATTACAAGATGTGCACGATAAGAACAGGACCAAAAAGTTATAGGATGTTTTAAGTGGATGCAAAGCATTGGAGCATGGGCAAAGAGCTCTAGGCTACTTTCAGCTTCCTATTCAAAGTGTGGACTTTTGCACTGATTGTAGGATTGCTTATGCCACAAGAGAAAATTCTAGTCTTTTTTTAATAGATGTAATCATCTACACATGCATCTTGAAGGCATGTGGCTCTAAGAAAGATGCTCATATGGGTACAATATTCACAACTATATTTCTAGTTAGAGGCTGTTGAAAAATGATGCCATGCTTGGCAGTGTCTTTCTTCAACAGTAGTGCTTGAGGAGCTTCCTTTCCAGAATGTCATCTCTTGGAATGCACTAATTGTAGTATGTGCACAACAAGAGCAGACAAAAAAACTCTAGGCCGTTTTTAGCCTAGGCAAAGAATTAAAATGTAGTGATCATTGAATGCACACAATAGAAGCACAACTCTAGGCTATTTCTAGCTATCTATCCAAAGTGTGACTCTTGGAATGCACTGATTATAGGGTTTTCCGTAGGAGAAAGCTCTAGTCTGTTTTCAGCGGATGCAATCACCCACGCGTGCATCTTGAAGGCATGTGGCTCTATGTAAGATGTTGATATGGGCACAAAATTCAGACTAATAATGTTAGTCAGGGACTGTTGATGAAAAAACATCATGCTTTGAAATGCCTTCATTGCTCTGTATGTCAAATGTGGTGCACTTGAAAAAGCACAAAATGTGCTTAAGAAACTTCTTGTCTGGAATTTCACCTCTTGGAATGCATTGATTGCAAGATATGTGCAACAAGAGCAAGGCTAGAAAGATCTAGGCTATTTTCTATGGATGGAAAGCATTGCAATGCACTGATCATGGGAGACACACAATAAGATCAGGGCCAAAAAGATATAGGTTGTTTTTAGTGGATACAAGGCATTGGAATGCATTGGTCATGGGATAAACAAAAGAGGAGCAAGATGAGAAAGCTATGATCTATTTTCAGCTTCCTATTAAGAGTGTGGACTCTTGGAATGCACTTTGGGGCACTAGCAAGGAGTCTCATCGATTTTGCATCTTATGCCCTCAACAAGTGCGAGAGAGTGAGTACCACACACTACTTGAGTGCTCAGCTTTTGACCTCATTAGGTCCTCTTTTCCCCATATATTCATCCATGAGCTCTCCCTACATACCTTCCTCTCCTAACCACGATGTGGAATCTCTATTGCGATGCACATCTCAGCCATGTATGAGGATTGAGAGTCACTTATGACCTCCACTCACACCATGTGACATGTTCATTTGGTCCCATAAGTCATATTTGACCTCCAAAGACGATAATAGAACTCTCTCTCTCTCACACACAATCACACACACATACTCAACAATGCAAATGGGAGGTGATCCCCCCTTCCCACACACACGATGTTTTAGTAGATGAAAATCTCTCTCTCTCTCTCTCTCTCTCTCTCTCTCTTTGATACCTCAACTCCGATGGATCCGTGAGTGGATAGATTATTATTATTTGATCCTAGTGGTGATAGGGGAAACACCTACTATAGTATCCTATAAATTTATTTTGCTAGGGATTAATTGCAGCTCAACACACTTCTAGTGGGAAGCCTCCTTACATTAGTAGAGCTGCAACATGATCTTAGATAGGAGGAGATGGTTGTTTAGCTAATATACGATCCTCATGGCTACATTGCGATCTCCCTCCTTGCTTCTAAGAAGTTGCTGCCTCATGATTTCTTGGGTTCCTCTTTAGATCAAGACCCAAGTTAATAACCTTATGTAATTGTTTTACACCCATGTAATAAGCCCAGCCCCCACCAAAAACAAAAATGCCCCCCACAATATGGGCTTGGGAGACATGTAGCATGCATAAACGTGGTTGAGATGATGGTGAGAGAGTGCATGATAACCTATAATGCAAGATCAGTGCCAAGCTAAAAACGGCCATAAAGAGTGCTTTCTTGGCTAACTTTCTGAGAATCCTCTTCATGGCACCAACCCATAGGTGTAACCCCCTCTCTCTCTATGTCACAATAGACTGTAGTATCCTATCTTGACTTCAAGAGTAGAGTGCTCCTATATTAGGGGAGGGCATGCACAATGGAAGCTAGAGGCTACATTATAAATAGGAGAAGCAAGGTTGGGCATTGCAAGGCATCGAGAGTTGGATGAATGTACGTGTATGAGGAATGACCGGTGCTCATGAGACAACTTGTGATAGGCCATTGGGAATTAGAAGATTGCAACAATAGTAGCCTTCAAATGCCAAAAAGAGAGAGAAAAATAAATTGCTTGATATGCCTGAGTGGTTATTGCTGAGAAGGAAGTTGGAGAGCCCAAACAAAGTTACGGGTAGATAGGGACATGAATGCAAGGTTGGTAAGGGTGCTACCTTTGTAAAGTGTTGTCTTGGCTTTGTGGATCATAGGTGTGGCACCAATGGGTAGGCACAGACCCAAGTATGTGTATAAGACCTAGGGTAACTGAACATAGGATGCTCCTCCCTACCGCCCCTTATATAGGCCTAACTCCTAGATCTTGCCCTAAGAGGATCCCTTGTCCACACTGGTCCAGTACAGGCCCTTGGCCTAGGTCCCTGACCCCCTAGGTTGGGCCTTGCCCCGTAGGACCCTTGTCCTGACATTACTCCCCCCTTAAGGAAGAGTTTTCATCCTCGAAAACACAAGTAGTAATATCTTCTTAAGAATACTGATGTTTTCTTTATTGACGTCCCATACGTGAGCCAGTTGTCTGTATGACTGATAATTGGTGCAGTGAGGAGGTTCAATGAAACCAAGAGCAACATCTTGATTTTCAACATTGTTGTCCTTTTGCAACCACTTGGGTCTAAATGGTAACTCCATTTATAACTCACTTGAGTACTGTAAAGGAGTAACCACAACTAAGAGTTGTCCAAAGGAATAACCAGTTTTTAGATCTTCTGAAGGTACTGGAATAATGCAAAGAAACCTTGGTGTAACTTTCCATGCAGTTGTGAGCCAGATGTCCTACTCGCGTGAGTATCTTGAAAAGTTTATAGATAGGAAGTGTCCTCTTGTTAGAATTATGAATAGTTTGGAACACAAAGAACTACATGTTCATCCCTAATGAAGGTTACTTGCCAACATACTTTGTCAGCACACCTGGTAAGTCCTTGATGTATGAAACTATTGAAACAATCTCCAACCCCACCACAACATGTGTTCAAAGTCGAAAATTGTACTTAAGCAAATTCTAGAATAGGGAGAAAATCATCTATTCAAAAATGCGTTGTGCTAACGTATGCTGTTAGTAGATCCTTTAGCAGAAGGAATATATGTAAGTTTGCCATCCAACACGAGATGAATAGCATCAGTAAGAGTGAGATGTTGTTCCCCAACCACTTATACACAGTCTTCTCTAGCTGTCGAGAAACTAGGACTCAGTCATTGAGTATCTAGCCATATTTTTTATATGGAGTGACAACAACCAACTAGGTTGAAAGCGGGTGCACTAAAGTAAGCTCCTAGAGTTTCGACCATCCAACCATAGACACCCATCCTGAGCCAGTGCCTTGTATGGTAGGGTGTAAACCCATAATAAATCTGCAGAAGAGATTGCACATGCAATGCCAAAAGGTGCAGAGAGAATAAATTCCATGAATTGGCATGCCGCTCTAAATAAATAAGTGTTAAACACTAGGGCCCATAACACCTAGTGTGCATGCATTTAACAAAAATTTATCCAAACCACAATTCCATGACGAGACTTTCCACAGTACATAAGTGAAAGCCTTTCAACAAGAGTTGGACCATAACAGAATGTGAAAGATCAATCACACCTAGGTACCAACCATGAGACCTTCTCAGTAACTTAGCATACTTGGCTATATGTAGAAACTTCCCTCCGTTAAGGTGGTTTCACAGCACTTGTCATCGCAACAAATCTGTATTGAGTACTCGACAATTTTTGGCCACTGAAACTGTTCCTGATACGGTGTGCTCCAAATGGTCTAATAAACGGATGCGACCAGCACGTAGGGACTTCCTCGCGACACATCATTGAGAATTGGGTGCCAGTGTCAGTCCCAGAGACTCATATTCACCACATGTGGAATATGTCTCAAATAAGGATGGCCTAAAAAGCAACATCCATCAAGTACAAGATGTACTTGTGTGTGGAGGAACTGCAAAACAGTCCACGACAAGAGTGAGAGGGACCCTCATTATCTTGCTCCACACTGGCTAAACCAAACTCCTTGAGTTCCTGGACCATGTTGTATCCCATGTGACAACATGTGCCAAATTGAACCCTATAAGTAGGTTCGTAACAGCATAAGACAAAAAGATAGATTAGACACTTGGCCCAAAATACTTTGTGCCGACATGCCCTTGGCATGGCTCTGTAACATTCAAGCGTACTTAGACGTCTTGAAAAACCAAGCAAAGCATACTAAAAATGGAATAACACCAAATCAATAGATGCGTACCTGCAGATTTGAACGTAATGTACACTTACCTGTATAATTCAAATGGAGAGGAGCACGTCCCCTACCTGAAAAAAACAAACAGCCTTGCACTGGGAACCATGGGTGGTGCCTTTGCAATCCAAGCCCTTGGATTAGAATCTACGTAGTCAAACCCCTTGGTAAGACTCCTTGTAGAAACTGCTCAACTAGCACATAACGGTAACCAACGTAGTCAACCGTGTACATAATGATTGGAATCAACTTCAAAAGTGTGTCCGTCCGCTACCGCATTTGGTAGATTGCGGAATTCTTTCCTTGAAAGTATAACGGGGAGAGCAGAACTGTAATCCTCAATGCAGATCAAACTGTGATCCTTAATGCCTATGGGGTGATGTAACAATCACCCGCTGGGTCTTACCCCAAAACAGTATGTCCATAGACACGCCGTAGTGCTATAGAGAGAGCAGGAAATCCACAAAAGTGAACTGCCGAGCTCTTATGGACAACAATGTTGTCGCAGCTGATTGCTGCATCGATACTTCCTTGTAGAGCTCAGTTGCTGTGAGTTGAAGAGTATAAAAGACTCAACTTGAGTGTCGCACTGAAAACATGTAGTGGAAAAAATGACCCCCTAGACATCCATAGTGACAAGACTCTTGCTTGTCCAGTAATGTCAATGTGTACTTCCCTGGGTAGATCTGGTTGATCTTGAAAAGAATATTCCAAATAATGCCAATAGTTAGGTCTTACCCTTGGCCTAACAATGGCTCTTAACCAGTGTGGCTCATAGCCATTATGCAAAATAGTTGTCAATGGACGAACCGATGAAGACTAATTTGAGTAGCATCTTAGACACATGTTAGTTGAGAGTTAGAGCACCTTGGCTCAGGCTGACTTACGGGCAAAACATGTATCAAAAGATTCTGAAAAAGCTTTCATTATTCTTGAGAGAAATAAGAAAAAGAAAGAGAACAAGAGCATGCTGGGCCGAGGAACTTTCCTTAAATTTCTAGAGTGTGTGCCCAGAATGTGTGCTCTTAGGCATCTTATGCGTGATTTGCAGCTTATCGGATAAGCATTCCACAGTTTTTCGGTATGACTCTCGCATTGAGAGAGGTAACCGAAAAACAAAAAACTCATTGCAACCCACCTACCATGCAGCTGTCATGATTTAGGACGACTTAGCATTGGCGCTTTGCCCGTACCGTAAGTCCTTGATTTAGGTTCCTTTGAGTGTTGGTGTGTGTTGATAGCAAGCAACAATCATATTGAACAATCCATCCTTAGTCTATCCTTGAAAGAGTTGCGAGTGTGATAGCGGAAGCGTAATTGCATGAAGTGGGCAAATTGAATCCACCTCACTAGCATGCCTTGCATGCAGAATTGTAAGCCCTTGCGGAGAGTGATGGCATCAACCGTGAGAACCAAAACCATAAGTGTTGTGCACAGTTTAAACTGGTAGGGATTCTGTGAGTGATATTCCCTATTTTACCAGTTCCTTGAAGCCTTGCTTCATATGAAATTGCCGAAGGACTTTGCTTTGCATAATGACAGTAATTGCCAAGTAAGGTGTAAATAGGGAAAAACAAGAAAAAACTTACTTGGCTAACCTGGTCATTGTTGCTGCAACCAATTGTCATGAAATTTGGAAGAAAAAAACTCATTCCAAAACGGCCCTTAGCCATATCTGCACAGATTTCCTCGTATATCCTATACACCTGTCTGGCACATAATGAAATAACCTGCAATATGAAATATCCTACAAACACATTGCCTATTTCTTCCCAATTTTGTATGCTCATAGCATATGCCACACATGGCCAACCGCAATGCACGATGTATAAATTTATTATAGCAAAGAGACTCGACCTTGTCGATCATGCATAACAAATAGACCTTGTCTACTTGTAGATCTGCTGGAAAAACAGAATGATATCTGCGACGTATGTTCATCTCGTACGTGCTTGAGTGTATGAATGATATCGACGATCAATCGTAGACGCACTTTGCATACCATAATTATGAAGAACATGCTCAATAAAGAAATATCAACTACGTACCTTATTGAGTACACCTGTTGACGAAGCTTACCGCCGGAAGAATCGAATTATTTGCCAGCAAGAAGAAAATCGAGAAATGATTTTCCAGATACTGATGTTTGGTTCAATAGACATGGCCGACAATGGATTCAACTTCACCATTTTGATTGCCTGTGGTTGAGAATGGAATTTATAATTGGGATGGGCCTTGCCAATCACCGTTGCCTTATAAGGCACATGCCATGCCCGAGTTCCCTCTACTATGAGACAACCATGCCTCGTGGAAAAACCTGTACAGAGGTGCTCCATAGTCCAAATCATGGTAATGACTACCAAAATTGGACGTAATATGTCGATCTTGGTCATACTCGAGTGGTAGGAAATCTCTCAGGGCACCATGGCCGATATTAACATAATAACATATGCTTGCAATATAATTGTACATAAAGCTATTGAGGCGGTCCGGGGCGGGCAACAAGAAGAGTGGCCTCTAGACACCCTTCAAGGCTCCCGTGCTGCTCAATGGGGCTGGGGCACAACACAACACAAACCAAAACAACAAACCCACAGCCAAATCCCAACTACACAAGGGGCACCACCTAGTTTTAGAGCGAACTAGGATGCAAAAGAGGAGAATCGTTAGAGCAACCCACAAACAAGCAAGGAATTTACACTAACCCTAACAGCAATGGAATACTCTCACACCCTAAAACACGAGAGAGAGAGAGAGAGAGAGAGAGAGAGAGAGAGAGAGAGAGAGAGAGAGAGAGAGAGAGAGAGAGAGAGAGAGAGAGATAGTGCTCGGGCTGCTTTGAAACGTATCGGCAATGATCAAGCAAACACAACTATATATTTAAGAAAGAGAGAGAAAGGGGGAGGGGGTGCTTGTTGCATTAATACCTTCTTACAAATCTGTCATGACAAATCAAAGTGAAATTAGTATCTGTTCAACATAGCTTGCGTAAATTTCACCACAACACATCACAAGAAAAGCCACCCCAATCACTGTCTTAAAGCCAGGGGAGTCCTCTCCACCCTGTCGCCCTCTTACAGTATGTGGGATTTTATGGCTAGGTGGATGACAACACCAGAGAACAAGCTATCAAGAACTTAACAAAAAACACCAAGACACTTACGCATCATTGTTGTCCATTTCTTCACGTTGGAAGGGAGACAAAATATCCAAGCTTAGTCCAAATCCACCCTCCTTGATTCAGCAAATGTTGGGCTTACACTAGTAGGAGAAATGATAGATTTCCTACTCTCAATTGAATGATCACTCTCTCTCTTACAATGGCATAGAGTTCCCTTGCTAATCCCCTATTACAACACATGCACATGCATAAGACAATGAGCTTCCACTCAAGAGCTCCTTCTAGAGAGGTTGAGCTTGGCTTCTCGAGCTATAGCATAGTGCTCTTGCTTATGGCTCTTCCTTTGTGCTAGCTACACCCTCCTTTTATAGCAATTTTGAAGGCTAGGGTTACTCCTCTAACCATGGTTGGGTTAGATTTTCAGCAATTTATCTAATTTTTTTTGCTTGGAATTATCAAGAAGTTGGTGAGGAAAGAGAGAGGAGAGAAATGGAGGTGATAGGACTTTTCATAGTGGGTTAGTGTTAGTAGAGTTAGTATTAATTTACAAATGGAATTGGATATTTACAATGGGAGTATCCATGTAGGATACAAATAAGGAAGAAAAAAACTCTTAAGAGGTAAGAAAAGGTGGCTTTCTTACAAGGTTGATGCTCCAAGTGTCTTGAGTAGGGCCGATTTTGACGCTTGTTGACGGTCCACTAGCTTTGACGGTACATTTCTTCTCCACTCTTGACCTTCCTTGAGAGACAAGGTAATTGAAGCTGAGTAATCAACCACCATGATGCTGTCTTTTAAGAGAAGAGGATGAATTTTGTGGTTTTTTTTTATAGATATAGGTAAATTGGAGGAGGAAAAATGAGACTAGGTGGTCAATTTTTGAATGGAATTGTGTGTGGGAGGTATGAGTTCACCATGGTTTCTCTTATTCTTCAAGGTTGAGGAGAAGGTGAGTAGTGTGCAGAGAGGAGTGGTGAGAAAGATGGGGATGATGAGTGGAGAAGTGTGTGTGAAAGAGGAAAATGATAAAGTGGAAGAGAGAGTGTGGCTGCATAGCATGGGAAAACTGGGGTCCACTAAAAATATCATAATCTCACAGCTGGTAGCTCCAAAAATCATGAAAAAATTTGGGGTGATTATTCAGAGCGTGGGCTACATTTTCTCTTTTGACCACCGCTCCAAATTCGGAGTGGAGATAGGTGCCAAAATTCTCACCAAAAAGCCTGTTTTTTAGGCCTGCAAAAGTCTTTTAGTGGTCCCCTCCTTTGTTGAATTTGTACAATGCATCCAAGAGTGAGCCCCTCCTTTGTCATATTATAATACAAAGCATTCAAGTTGCCCTTGACCCATGCATGGAGGAGGATTATTGGTGAAATAAGAAATATATACATGGTGGGACTAGTGTATGGACTATTCATGGACTTTAGCTCAATGAGCACATGGTGTTAGAATAATGAGTAAAAATAATAATAAAAATATGGAGGAGTTATGGATATGGAAAGATATTGGAATCATATGATATGGTACCTCCTTGAATTATTTTGGGTGAAAGAGGAAAAGGTATGCAAGTAAATAATATAATAAAAGTAACCAATGAGTAGAAATCAATTTTTTGTTTTCACGAGAGTGAGGGTGAAAATGTGGGAGTGATTTGTATAAAGGAAAAATATGAGGTTAGAGTATGTACATATTGGCAAAAAAATAAAATTATGGTGTAAGAGGATGAAAGAAGGTGTACATAGGTTTAATAAAACACACACCTAAGCAGAAATATTTAAATAAAATACCAAAATAATTATAAAAAATCCCTATATTTAGGCCATATATACAATGAAATATTTACACACAAAGAGGCCATAATATACTTTTATTTTATTTTTTTTATTTTTTATTTTTTTGGCTCACCTAGCATAGTGACTAGCTAGCTGAGGGTTTTTTAAGAAGATATGGGAAAAGTCCCGTGACTCACGCACGCCTATGTACAGTGAAATGGTAGGGATAGCCACAGTGTTTGGGTGATTTTGGTAGGGTGAGGTAACTCACTATGGCAATTACAAAGAGCCGAAAAAACGGCTATCATTAGCCCTCCCCCTGGATGATGGTATATTCATGTACCATCATAGAGCATCTTTTCCAAAGAGAGTGCTTCAGAGTCCTTGACAAGATCTTCATTGTTTAGCCCCTCAGAATTTTGGTTGGAGTTACACTCATGCTTCATGTAGCAATACTTACATGAGACAGCGGCCTTTGGACAGATCTTTGGTAGATCCTTTGGTAGAAGGCGACTCAAATAGGGCTTCAAGCGATACCCGTTTACTTTCCTGGAGTTCTCTTTACCATTCAAGTCCATAAGCTGATAGTAACTTGAATTGAAAGCCTTCTTGACTATGTATGGCCCTTGCCATCTAGTTTCAAACTTGGCATCAAAACGATTATCGAGTCGATTGTCATACCTTAGCACAAGCTCTCCTTCCTTGATGCCTTTGTCCTTCAGTTTCTTGTCGTGCGTTTCTTTCGCTTGTGTGGCTTTCCTCTTGTAGCACTCATATGCTGCTTCTCTTTTCCACTCAAGCTCAGCTAAGGTAAGAAGTCGATCCATCCATGCTTCTTGATCATCTTGTGCTGCTTTGTCATGAAGTCGCATTGTTGGAATGTTTAGTTCAATTGGCTGTAAAGCCTCTTGACCATAGACCAAGTGAAATGGTGTGAACTCCGTGGCTTCCCTATATGTGGTTCGATACGCCCACAAGGCACCATCCAAGAAGTCATCCCACAACTTTGTCTTGTTTTTCACCATCTTTCTAATGATGCCTGCAATGACACCATTAGCTTTTTCTACCAAACCATTTGATTGGGGATAGTAGGGTGTATTGTGACGATGTAGAATGTGAAGTTCTTCACAGACTTCTGTGAGCAATCCCTTTCTAAACCCTGGACCATTATCAGAAACAATCTCCAAAGGTGTGCCAAATCTACAACAAATGTGAGTGTAGACGAATTTGCTCACTGTCTTCTCATTTACCTTTGCCACACTTTGTGCTTCCACCCACCTAGTCATATAGTCTACAACCACTAGAATGTAGAGTTTACCATTTTTTGTCCTAGGCAGAGGACCCATAGCATCAATGCCCCACTTTTCAAACGGTCCATTTGCAAGAATGATTTGCCTTGGACCATAAACCAATCTTCTATTCCCATTTACCTGACAATTGTGACAACTTTTACACCAATGTTGGACATCCACATGCAGACTTGGCCAAACATACCCCGCAAGCAAAATCTTCTTCACAGTTAATTCTTGGGCAAAATGACCACCACATGCTTCTTCATGCAAACCTTTTAGAATGGCTGGAATTTCCTCAATAGTTGGTACTCTTCTGCATACTTGATCCCTCCCTCTTTGATAGAGGGAGCCTTCTAGGAAGAGATATACGCTTGCCTTCTTCATGAGTCTCCTCTTCTGAGACTTCGTGAAGTCTGGTGGAAACTCACCCTCCAAAATGTAGCCAATGATGGGAGCCAATGACTCCAATCCCTGGTACCTCGGTTGCTTCACAGCAGCCGCCACCATGATAACCTGCACTTCTTTCTTTACACATGCAACGGCTTGTTGTGCAAGTAAATCAGCATCTTCATTCTGTTTCCTAGGAATATGATATAGTTGCACTTCTTCAAATTGATTAAACAATCTACGAATGGCATGAACTTTTGTCCGTAAGCTCTCATTCTTGCATGCCCAAATGCCTAAAATCTGTTTAACAATGAGAAGTGCATCTCCCTTTACCATGAGGCGTTGTATCCCTTGGCCAATGCACATCTTCAAACCATGAAGTAGAGTGTCATATTCTGCTTCATTGTTGCTAGCTGAACTTGGTAGATTGAACTTCTCTTTCATGACCACCTCTCCACTTGGGTTGAGCAACACTAGCCCTCCCCCTGCTTTTCCTGTGGCTCGACGAAAAGCTCCATCAAAGAACAAAGTAAAAGCATTAGGAATACTTTTTGGTGGTGGCAATGGTAGGGTCTTTACTTCAGGCACCTTAATCTCCTTTTCGTGCACCCTATAAGTGAGAATCCCTGCCAATTGTGCACGCACACTATCTTCTACCTTGAAAGAGTATTGAAACTCTTGCAACTCCATAATCCACTTTGAGATCCTAGTACTAAGATTCATTTGAGATGACACCCAAGGGAACAAATTTTCTGCAGTGAGAATTACAAAAGGTTTTGGTAGCAGGTAGGATCTAAACTTTCTCACCGCAAACATGAGAGAAAGCATCATGAGTTCTGCTTCTGTGTAGTCTCTCTCCAAAGCATTCATGACCCTACTAGCAAAGTAGATGGGTCGCATCCTTGTACTGTGGGGATCTTGTTGTAGCAACACAGCACCAATTGTTTCCCTTCCAACACTAGAGCTAACAAAGAATGTGTACTCCCAACAAGGAGGCATGAGTGTTGGTAGCTCTGACAAAATGACTTTAATGTTACAAAAATACTCTTCAATCTCATCAGACCATGCAAATTCTACTTGTTGTGTTAACTTTTGCAAAGGATGAAGCAACTCCGAGGCTAAGTGAATGAAGCGTGACATATACTTCACCTTCTGAATGAAAGAGATGACCTCCTTAAGACTCTTGGGTGATGGTAGCTCAATAAGAGCCTTTGATTTTGAAGGATCCACCTCAATGCCTTTATAGGAAACCTTGTGACCAAGCAAGATCACCTCATCCTCAGCTATGTGACACTTGTCGGGGTTGAGTTGACCTCCCATGTCATAGAGCTTCTTTAAACCTTCTTCTACCCTTTGTAGATGCAATGATTTTGAGCTATAAATGCAAAAATCATCAATAAAAACCCTAATGGACTTTCCAAAGAATGCTTGAAACACCATGTTCATGAAGCGTTGGAAAGTTGCAGGAGCATTTGTTAGGCCAAATGGCATGACTCTAAAAGCATAACAACCCCAAGGAGTGATAAAGGTTGTTTTCAATTGATCCTCCAATGCAATCCCTATTTGAAAGTAACCTGAGTAACCATCGCACACAGTGTACTTCTCATGACCAGCTACCTCATTTAGTATCTCATCCTGGAATGGGAGGGGAAAGTGATCTCTTTTTGTTGCCTCATTGAGGGGACGGTAATCCACACACACCCTCCACTTGCCATTTTTCTTAGGAGTGACAACAACAGGAGAGACCCACTCTGAATTCTCCACTGGATAAATGAAACCTGCTGCTAGAAGCTTTCTTACCTCCTTGAGTAGAGCCTGCTCCTTGATGACTCCTAGCCTTCGTAGCTTCTGAGCCTTAGGTGTGGCCTCTGGCTTCAACTCAATTTTGTGTTGAACAGCATCTACTCCACGCACATCGGTGTAGTCTTTAGCAAAAAGCCTAGGAAACTTCCTTAGCACACATTTGAACTCCTCTCTTTCATCCTTTGTAAGTGTTGTTGATAGCATACCTTCCAGCATCCCTTCATCTTGATCACCTTCGTTCTCTTGAGGACCTACCTCCTCCAAGCCTTGACAAGAGGTCTCTTGGTTGCTTGGCTTAAACCTTACCCCCATGACTTCGATGGAAGACTCCTCTTCAGTAATGCTGCCGCTACTTTCTTCTTCTGAAGTGCTATTGGTCCAACCTTCTTCCGTCTCACTTTGAGATGATTCTTCATGGAGCTCCTCTTGGCGTTGCTCCTTCATGTCAAAGACAACCTTCTTATGATTGTCATTCCTGCAAATTAATTTCCCACTCTCCCAATCCTGCAAAGCTCGCATTTTCATTAGCCATGGTCTTCCTAGGATAAATGGATAACCACTTCCCTTGGTCGACATAACATAAAAATCCACTGCCTTCTTAATGCCAAAGGCCTCCACAAAAACATTTTTACAAATGCCTACGCACCTAGCCTTGCTATTGTTTGCCATCTTGACTTTGATTTCAGGTGTCTCATGGATGTGCATGCCTAGTCTTTGCATGAGTCCCTCTGTCATGATGCAAATTTGTGCACCCCCATCCACTAGACCTTTCCTAACCAATCTTCCTTTGATGTAACAGTCTAGCACCGGTGTAATGTCCTCATTCATTTCAGCTTGTGCAATTTTTACAACAGGCACACTCTCTTTTACCTTTCTCCTAGTGCTAACTGCCCTTGTTAAATCCCTCCTAACTTGTGGACATAATGCAAGAAATTGAGGCCATGAAATATCAGGACCCTTACCTCTCATGTCTTCCAACAAGTTGTACGGAGCCATACCATGTCCAAGAGGGAAGTCTTGGAGGTTGATACGACGTCGAGTCCTCTTGGTTTCCTTGGTTTCCTTTGCCTTCTTGCCTTGTCCATCGTCACTCTGTGATGTGACTCCATCTTTCTCTTTACCTTTTCGTCGGCCACGCTTAATGCCATTGGCTTCCATGTCAACCTCATTTGAATTTGTCACCTCTACCACATGCACATTTGGATCTGGCAAAGGTGGAACTCCTTCTACCCCTTGTGGAGGTGGTCTTGGTCCATTTGGCCTTTGTAGAAGCCTTGGTTGTTGACCAGCTCCTTCTCCTGCATTCATCACTGGGTAATTCAAGTTAGGTCTCCCTGGCTCTCCACGGGGCCAAGGACAATTATACATCCCATGTCCAGACTCTCCGCAATTCCAACATTGCAAGACTCTCCTAGGTCGTGGGTCCCGCTCTTCAGACTTCTTTGCTTGTCCCTTTGGACCTACGGCTTGTGCAAGGTGAATTGACAGGCTGCTTAAGGATTCATTTAACTTCTCAATCACTTCAACCGTTACCTCAGGAAGCTCCTTAGATGTTGATGCTTGTGACTTACCTTTGGGTCTAAGACCTTCTATTGGAACCTCCCCCCTTAAGCACTTGAGTTTCCTATACTTCTCAGCAGCCCTAGTTTCAGCTGCATCAAAGGTAGCAGGTGCACCCGCCTCAACTTTTACCTTAAGGTCAGGAAAGAGTCCGGCTATGAACCTCTCCTTCTTTAGAAATTCTGCACCATCACCAGGGTTAGCAACATTTCGTATCCATAGAGCCCAAAGACGTAGAAACTCTTGCTTGTACAAGTAGTAGTCATCTAAGTCTTTTTGCTTATGAGAAACAATGTCTTGCCATAGTTTTTGAGTGTTTTGGGGATCAAAGAAGTATCTCTTAAAACGATTCAACACTTCTGTGTAATTCCCCTTAACTTCCTCAGGCAAAGAGTCAAACCAAGTACTAGCATCTTTCCTAAGGACCACCTCAAACATTTCTACACGTTCTTGATCGGTTACTATCCTCCTGATACGGCAAGACATCTTGAAATTTGCTAAAAATAATTCTGCATCCTCTCCAGGCTCTCCAAAGAAAAGAGGATATCCAGACATTTGGCGTTGGCTCTCCATTATTATGAAAGATTACAACACGAGTTACAATAAGGGATACAATAGAGATTTAGAACCACTCGCCTGCAAATGAAGAAGTGAGAAAATACCACTCTAGGTTTTCTTCTTCAGCTATCCAAGCTTCAATAAGGTCTCGATTTGTTTGATCAAAACAAAAAGGTAGACTATTGATGAGCTCTAAGAAGGGTTGAAATTCTTCAAAGCTAAGGCGATAAACAGAAATCTCTAGAACTTCATTTTCTGGATCCAAAAGAGCAACCACGTCCCAAGTGATAAATTGCACTTGCTCTACAATTCCCAACGCACAAGCGGTTTGTATAAAAACTAGATCTTCATGCTCGTCGAAGGCCGTGAGAAAGTAGCAATTGACTAGGAGCTCCTTTCCTTCGAGTTCCACACAGTCGGAGTGAGGCAACCTTCTCACAATTTCATAAAGAACATCCTCATCAAGTCCAATCAAGTTTGCAAGATTTAAAGACTCCACTTGTGCTACAAAATTCCTGGACAAAAACTCCTTAGGATTATGGTTAAATCATTCAAAAGCATAAAGAGATTTACAACGTCTCTATGAACAAAGTGTCATAGAAAGTAGAGAAGGATGAGAATTTATACAAATTTGCAATCTTCTCTATGCTCTCTTTATTAAGACAAGCTCTGAATAGCTCCCTATCTCCTTTGTTGAAAGCGAAAGGAAGACTATTAATAAGACGCAAATGAGGGAAAAATTCACCAAATGTGAGTCTATGAAGCGTGAACTCTGGTCGCAAGTTTCCTGAAGAGTCTTCCTCAATGGTGAAATGCACTCGCCAAACGCCAAATTTCACTCTATTTACCAATCTTAGGGCACACACTAGTTGGATGAATGCGCGGTCTTCCTTAGTGCCCAACAACAAGAGGAAAATGGAATCCACGCGTAGGACCTTCCGTCTTAACTTCACCACCCTCTTGTTATGAGGGAGACGCCTTACTACTTGCTCCTGCAACTCAATTGGTAATAGAGCTAGATCTCTAAGGATTGAACTTTCACTGCACACACATTCCCAGTTAGAACAAATGATCGTTTCTTTGTTTCTTGTAACAACTTGGACAAAGAAAAAACAAACATACACACTATTTTGCCGGGCTGCACTTCATTTTAAAATAAAATGAACACATGTACATCAAAAGAAGTGTGGTAGTTGATGAGAGGTAGAATGACAGGGTTTGGTGATGCAAGAATTTCTCCTGCTCTTTGGGCACCAAACATGAACACCATTCGTTGTTGAAAATGGATCTTTCTACTAATTGCAACGTTTATTCTAATGTGTGGAGTAAAATGAAAGGGAAAAACCTCTATTCCTGGGCCATTATCCATGGCCTATGCATGTCCTAATGCTTAAAACAAAACAAAAATATAGACGTCCAAACTAAGGTCGTACCTAATGAGAGGCAAAATAAAAGGATTTACTGAAGCGTTTATCTCAGCCAACCTAAGAGGACCTAAAATTCTACGAATGACACGTTGAAATTGCAACTTAGTACTAACAATTATGTGTACCTTTTGCCTTGCAATGGGAATGAAGGGATCATACAAATTCTCGTGATTCATGCAAGCTACTTGATTATGCTAAAGGTTGAGCCTTCACAAAACATACACAAGCCTGTCCTCCGTGGGGGCACCAATTTGAGGCGGTCCGGGGCGGGCAACAAGAAGAGTGGCCTCTAGACACCCTTCAAGGCTCCCGTGCTGCTCAATGGGGCTGGGGCACAACACAACACAAACCAAAACAACAAACCCACAGCCAAATCCCAACTACACAAGGGGCACCACTTAGTTTTAGAGCGAACTAGGACGCAAAAGAGGAGAATCGTTAGAGCAACCCACAAACAAGCAAGGAATTTACACTAACCCTAACAGCAATGGAATACTCTCACACCCTAAAACACGAGAGAGAGAGAGAGAGAGAGAGAGAGAGAGAGAGATAGTGCTCGGGCTGCTTTGAAACGTATCGGCAATGATCAAGCAAACACAACTATATATTTAAGAAAGAGAGAGAAAGGGGGAGGGGGTGCTTGTTGCATTAATACCTTCTTACAAATCTGTCATGACAAATCAAAGTGAAATTAGTATCTGTTCAACATAGCTTGCGTAAATTTCACCACAACACATCACAAGAAAAGCCACCCCAATCACTGTCTTAAAGCCAGGGGAGTCCTCTCCACCCTGTCGCCCTCTTACAGTATGTGGGATTTTATGGCTAGGTGGATGACAACACCAGAGAACAAGCTATCAAGAACTTAACAAAAAACACCAAGACACTTACGCATCATTGTTGTCCATTTCTTCACGTTGGAAGGGAGACAAAATATCCAAGCTTAGTCCAAATCCACCCTCCTTGATTCAGCAAATGTTGGGCTTACACTAGTAGGAGAAATGATAGATTTCCTACTCTCAATTGAATGATCACTCTCTCTCTTACAATGGCATAGAGTTCCCTTGCTAATCCCCTATTACAACACATGCACATGCATAAGACAATGAGCTTCCACTCAAGAGCTCCTTCTAGAGAGGTTGAGCTTGGCTTCTCGAGCTATAGCATAGTGCTCTTGCTTATGGCTCTTCCTTTGTGCTAGCTACACCCTCCTTTTATAGCAATTTTGAAGGCTAGGGTTACTCCTCTAACCATGGTTGGGTTAGATTTTCAGCAATTTATCTAATTTTTTTTGCTTGGAATTATCAAGAAGTTGGTGAGGAAAGAGAGAGGAGAGAAATGGAGGTGATAGGACTTTTCATAGTGGGTTAGTGTTAGTAGAGTTAGTATTAATTTACAAATGGAATTGGATATTTACAATGGGAGTATCCATGTAGGATACAAATAAGGAAGAAAAAAACTCTTAAGAGGTAAGAAAAGGTGGCTTTCTTACAAGGTTGATGCTCCAAGTGTCTTGAGTAGGGCCGATTTTGACGCTTGTTGACGGTCCACTAGCTTTGACGGTACATTTCTTCTCCACTCTTGACCTTCCTTGAGAGACAAGGTAATTGAAGCTGAGTAATCAACCACCATGATGCTGTCTTTTAAGAGAAGAGGATGAATTTTGTGGTTTTTTTTTATAGATATAGGTAAATTGGAGGAGGAAAAATGAGACTAGGTGGTCAATTTTTGAATGGAATTGTGTGTGGGAGGTATGAGTTCACCATGGTTTCTCTTATTCTTCAAGGTTGAGGAGAAGGTGAGTAGTGTGCAGAGAGGAGTGGTGAGAAAGATGGGGATGATGAGTGGAGAAGTGTGTGTGAAAGAGGAAAATGATAAAGTGGAAGAGAGAGTGTGGCTGCATAGCATGGGAAAACTGGGGTCCACTAAAAATATCATAATCTCACAGCTGGTAGCTCCAAAAATCATGAAAAAATTTGGGGTGATTATTCAGAGCGTGGGCTACATTTTCTCTTTTGACCACCGCTCCAAATTCGGAGTGGAGATAGGTGCCAAAATTCTCACCAAAAAGCCTGTTTTTTAGGCCTGCAAAAGTCTTTTAGTGGTCCCCTCCTTTGTTGAATTTGTACAATGCATCCAAGAGTGAGCCCCTCCTTTGTCATATTATAATACAAAGCATTCAAGTTGCCCTTGACCCATGCATGGAGGAGGATTATTGGTGAAATAAGAAATATATACATGGTGGGACTAGTGTATGGACTATTCATGGACTTTAGCTCAATGAGCACATGGTGTTAGAATAATGAGTAAAAATAATAATAAAAATATGGAGGAGTTATGGATATGGAAAGATATTGGAATCATATGATATGGTACCTCCTTGAATTATTTTGGGTGAAAGAGGAAAAGGTATGCAAGTAAATAATATAATAAAAGTAACCAATGAGTAGAAATCAATTTTTTGTTTTCACGAGAGTGAGGGTGAAAATGTGGGAGTGATTTGTATAAAGGAAAAATATGAGGTTAGAGTATGTACATATTGGCAAAAAAATAAAATTATGGTGTAAGAGGATGAAAGAAGGTGTACATAGGTTTAATAAAACACACACCTAAGCAGAAATATTTAAATAAAATACCAAAATAATTATAAAAAATCCCTATATTTAGGCCATATATACAATGAAATATTTACACACAAAGAGGCCATAATATACTTTTATTTTATTTTTTTTATTTTTTATTTTTTTGGCTCACCTAGCATAGTGACTAGCTAGCTGAGGGTTTTTTAAGAAGATATGGGAAAAGTCCCGTGACTCACGCACGCCTATGTACAGTGAAATGGTAGGGATAGCCACAGTGTTTGGGTGATTTTGGTAGGGTGAGGTAACTCACTATGGCAATTACAAAGAGCCGAAAAAACGGCTTAATTGGTGCCAGTTTGATTTGTGAAAAGCAAAAAGTTGCTTTTGTTATGGTGATCATGGATCATTTTTTTTTATTACCAAAATTGCACTAAATTGTTGTCCAATTTTAGGTAGAATTATGTGTGTGCACTAATCACCAATTTTGTGCTTAATTGTGCTAGTGTATGCACTGGAACTAGTAATTGGTGGAAAACTATTGTGTAATTGGTTGATTTGCAAAGTCCAAGTGGTGGTAATCAAGTATATGTGCACAGATTTGTCTGATTGCATTGTCAATTTTGTTACTTTTTGGATCAAAATTAAACAAAAAAAGAGGGAAAAACCGGTCCAATTTTCATTAATTTGATTGTCAAATGCATTAAAAAATTCACAAAAAAATTTCAAACAAATCATAAAAATCAGAAAAAAATAGAATATTCAATTAAAATAATAATGACTTAAAAATTCAAACAAATCATAAAAATCACCAAAACACTAAAAAGACAAAAAAGAAATTATGTAAAAAAATTACATTTGTTTTCTCAATTTTACTTTTGAGTATTTGTTTGCTTTTTCTTTTATTTATTTTCATTTCTTTTTTGCATTTGTTTATTTGTAATTTTTTACATATTTTTTTCTTCTTAAAAAGAACTTTTTTTTACAATTCTCTTTTTTTACTTTTCTCCTTGCTTCACATGCGCATTGCACACGCCATACACGGCCTGTCACGCACATTTACCTATGAGTAGGCACATTTACATTAGGTAAGCTTGGAGAGCTCGATTTTTAGTAGATTTTGCTTGATTATGCGAGACCTGATCAAATTTGAGCCAGATTGCACGCATAGATCCTGCTCGTACATGTACTTTGATTTTGGTCTACATTTGGCCACTCGACGAGCTTTAGAGCCTGTCCACGCGCATATTTTGATTTTAGCTTGACTCGATTGCAGATTCCACTATAGACCACTTTTAACCCGATTTGCTATAGAGATTCGTTGATGGTTTGGATATTGACCAGATTACGCTAGTTAGAGCAGATTCACATGTGAGGTCTTGACTTGGATTGATTTTAGCTGTCAATTACATGCTTGCACACGATTAGCGCCCGATTTGATCCATTGATTGACTTTTGACTGCGACTTGACTGCGACTTGGACCGAGAGACGCTTTTTAGAGCTTGTTCACACACAGTGACCCCATATTAGCGTTTGGCTAGCTAGTCCGACCCTAGTGACGGGAGCAAAGCGAACCCCGAACCCCCGGCGGCCTCTAAAACACCGGGGACCGAATGGCGCGCCTCGAGCCTGTCATGGTAAAGCAAACAGGGGGCACCACCTAGCTTCAACGGCTAGGACGCAAACAACACACCACCATAACAAAGTTTTCATCCAAGAGATATGGATGCTTGGGAGTAATGATGAAGAGGAAAGGGAATGAGATCAAGTGAGAGAGAGAGAGAGAGAGAGGGTATAGCGGCTTAGTACTTAGGCACCACAAAAGGATGGCGAATCCGCACGCGCTTCACACATACACAAGCTCACTCCAAACACAAGACTAGGTGGCGATTCCGCACACCTCACATGGGCAAAACATTGCAGGAAAACATACTCACAAAACCTCAAGCTTTATTTAGAGAATAAGGCGATGAAATGGGGAGCATAGGGTAGGGGAATGAGAAGGGAGAGAGTGGTAGAGCACATGGCGGATAGGTCGGAGTTGATGGCGAAGACTCGCACGAGGGTTATGGCCATCATCCTTCATTTAGTTGCCCTTCATCTTCCATAGCCAAGGGTGTAGAGGTCATGCTCAAGACAAACATGGTGATTGCGGTGATGGTGATAGTGATGGTGTGGTTGTGGGTGTGTGCACTAGGCACACACAGTGCATAGTGTGTTCTTTGGTGATGTTGTGTGTGTTTTTAGTGTGATGGTGACCCCTCTTTATATAGGGGAGGAGGGGGGAGAAATTCTAGAATTTAGAAATGAAGAAATCATTATCTACATAGGCCATGTGACTGTGGGCCCCACTTGTCTGGCTGTGTGTATATGTGCCAGAACAGCAGTCTCATGAGAGAGAGACTAAGAGAGAGAGATGGGTTGATGAAAAAAAGTGAGAGGTGACATGGAGAATAAAGTAATTACAAGAGGGGAGAGAGGGGAGTGTGTTCAGAGGTGAATCTGTGTGCAGATGTGTGTGAACACAAGAAAAACCAGGTAACCACCGGGTGGGGATGGGTCTGTGGGCACCTTTTTCAGTGAAACTAAGTGTGTGTGAGTGTGGGGGAGGTTATTTAGCTACAAGACAAGAGAGATTTGGAATTTTAGAGAGAGAGGGGGGTATTTGGATCATGGGAGAGTGTAGGAGAGAGAAAAGGGGGGTGGGGTATACTGTTTTGGAAGATAAGAGAGGTGGCATGTGAGTTAGGGTGCATTATTGGTAAGGACAGGGGGTGGGGTAGCTTGAGGGGAGAGAGAAAGGAGAAAGGACAAGGGGAAGAGAGAGGGGGTTGACCTTTTGAGTGGAGGAGAAGAAAAGGGACACACGGTGGGGCAACAATGAAGAAAAAAAAGGCAGGGTGGGGATGGGCTGCCCCGCAGGCCCAGGGTGGCCCATTTTACCTTTCTCCTTATTTACATACCCATACTTTATTTTTTTTCCTTACTTTTCCAATGTCTTTTATCACTCCCTCCCTAAGAGGGGGTTTCCATGGGGTGGGCGAGAGAGAAGAGGGGTATGGGAACCTGGCTTGTGAAAAGCCCCCATCATTAGCCCTCCCCTTTTGGCTAGAGGCATTCATGCTTCTAGCTCTAACTTTGATTCTTCTTCCGCTTAGCTGTAGGAGCCGATATCGAGTTTCCTTTTGAACTAGTCATTCCATTTGACCATTGGTGAGATTTCTGGGATATTCATGAATCTGTAACAGGTCCAGGTGATAGCTTGTTCCTTGGAATAGTGTCGGTTGATTAAAGGGGAAGCCCATGGCTTCCAGAACTTTGTGCCAGTGTCCTCCTGGATCCCAAGTGAAAAATAGGATCATTGTCTACAGTGTCCGAACAATAAAATTTGCATGCCAAATTGGACCAAATTTGTAACCACCAGTAGCGAGAGGGGAAATGAGCATCTTGGCTCCTACAAAGACAGAACCGACAATTATGATTCCCAAGAGTGTACCAAGAATCCACCATATATGGCCGCCTTGTTGGTGTGGTGAGCTCAAGTTGTCTTCAGAGTCCAGCTTACTGCCATGACTAGAAAAAATTGCAAGCATATCATGCTTCTTTTGGGTGTGCTCAAACATGTCAGCTTCCTTTATTGATGCTAATAGCAAGCCACCTACCTTGCGGATTAAATACAAGCGTAATTCACTTACCTTTCTCCAAAGAGAAGATGCACTATTTGTAAAAAATTGTACCAAATTGCGCATGAGGTCTTCATTCTTGCATTCTATCAGGCTTTTGTCTATCCATGGCTCCTTTGCTCTTATCTCCATGCTGATCTTCTCTCTATATGTTAGAGCAGCTAGCCATAGCCATAGGTCTGATGTATCCCATGCAAACACAATGCTGTGTTGTGGAGGAGTTTGGAACATCCTTAAAAGGTTGGCAACATATTGATCATCAAACTTACTCTGAACACCCTCACATAGACTGGAGGCATTACCCATATCCAAGTTTATAACACCCTTCAGTAGACTAGAGGCATTACCCATCTCCAAGTCTATAACACTACACAATAAAGTCTTGCTCGGCTGCCAAGCCTCTGGAGCAATAGCCAACTCCAAACCTTCAGTCATACTTACCTCTTCGTTATGGTCCTCAAGTGAAACTGCCTTGATGCAAGATTCCTTTAGCTTGCTACACTGTCCTGGGTCCATGCTGGTGCACAGGCTTCCGTTTTCAAAGCCCTCCCCTTTGCTTGATATGTTGTCCATCTTCTGCAAAGCCTTGCTAACAGGCTGGTTTTCCTCTTCTCTTGTATCTTTCATGACCTTTGCATTCCTCTTACTCTGACGAGGCCTAATCAACACTTTACACCTTCTTACCCTTACTGCCCAATGCTGTCGATTGATCGCTTTGGTGCCTATTTCATCCAAGGTTAAAGATGTACTCACATTTGTAACACAATTTTCTTGACTTACCTCCCCCACCTGGGTAGCATCTTTTGATTCTTTAACCTCTTGTTCCACTGCTTCAGTTCTTTGAATAGTCTTCTTACTTAATCCTTCTTCTGTTACACTCATCTTGACCTCTTCTGCAAGACCAATGATACTTGGTGTGCGGGTACCAATTGGTGGTGGGCGTAGGATGATTGTAAGTGGTGATTGTGGTGGTGGTTGCATTGGTGACTGGCGTCGAATTGGTGTGGCCAGCTGTGGTTGCACCGCTGGTGGTGTGATTTGAATAGGTGGGATTGGTTGCCTGAGTGGCAGTGGTCTTGCTCTTGGTGGAGAGATCTGATTCTGTCTCCCCCCTCTATTGAAATTCTGCCTCCTCAGGTGTGGGCAGTAGTACATTTCATGGCCATCTTCCCCGTAGTTGTAATAGTGGTACTCTGGGTTCTGCCTTCGTTGTCCTCTTCCTTGTTCTGGGTTCCTGCCAGGTGCATGCCCTTGCTGCACCAGATGCACAGATAAACTCTCTAGTTGGGTGGTGATACGACTCAGCAGGTCTTGCTCTTCTGATGCCTCCTGCGGTTGGACTCTATGATTGGCTGTTGCAGTCACTGGGGTTGGTTGTATCGAGCTTGTTTCCTCTGACTCATTTACTCTTGCTTGCATGCGTAGCTTCTTGTCTTTAAGGCGGGCTACTTCGACTGCCAACTCATATGTTGCAGGAAACCTTCCCTTCACCTTCTCTCTAAGCGGCGACCATAGACCTGCAATGAAATGGTCCTTCTTTAGGAAATTAGGCGCTCCTTCACCTTCCTCCAGCGAAGCAACCCATCTCTCCCATAAGTCCAAAAATTTGGACTCGTAGGTGGCATACTCCAGTAAGCCTCCCTGCTTTAATTCTGTCAGTAACTGCCATAGCCTCTCCGAGGTTGTGCCTCCACCAAACCTCTTTAAAAAAGTAGCCATTAACACATCCCATGAATTCTTGGTGGCCTGGGGCAATGCATTATACCAGGACTTGGCCTCTACTTTCATCAGTAGAGGAAAAATTCTAAGTCGTGAAGCATCATCATCTTTGTTGGAGACGATACAAGCAATGTCGAAATCATCCAAAAAGTCGGTGGTGAGATCCTCTCCCTTCTTTCCACTAAACGTGGGGAAAGAAACACTTGCCATGGTAGTGACTCAGAAAATTACAAACCTCTTTTTTTCTTTTTTTTCTTTTTTTTTTTACATTACATTAACAGTGCGGCTCATAGCAGCTTTTTTACAAGGGTGGGTGGATAGGTTAAAACAAGATAAAGATAGAAACATTAAAGGAATGATGGTAATCTAATATGGGGAGAATGATAGGGTTCGGGGAATTGAGGATTTCTCCTAGTACCGCCGCACCGAATAGGTGTACGATCTTCTGTTGGTAGAAGACTTTCCTATCTACATAGATATTCACATGCATATGCTGCAAGAATCTGAACGGGAATGCCGTTGGCCCGTTTTCCATCATGCACAGAGGATGAAATACTTACTTATACTCTTATCGTGCCAGTGTTGATGAGTCGGCACATCCACAAGAGGTCGTCGCCTTTCATGGGCTCTACCTTTCCTTCGTTGCTCAGCACGTACGGGGTGATGGCGACGCGTCTGACCACTCCTAGCCTCTTGGCTAACAACAATTGTAGGTAATTTCCGTAGTCGGCGTGTTGCATGAATTCTACTCCATTCAGTTGCAACTCGTCCCCAGCCCACTCGGTTTCTCCCGTGGTAGAGAGCTTCTTCAGGATAAGTTGTACAGGGAGAGGAGGAAGATCCTCCACTCTCTTTCCAAAACAGGGAGAGCAGTAGCCGAACCACTCTTCTCTAGGACATGGGAATCTTCTTACCACTTCTTCTTCCGGATTGTCGAAGTGGATTGGTAGCACTCGCATGCGTCGTGCAAATCGGTAGGCGACCTTTCGCCGCTTAGCTTCGGATGACTTCCTCTTTGGCAAACTGGGTACAACCCGGCTTTCTGAGCTTGAAGCACTTGCTTGGCCAGATGCTTCTCCCTTTGGGGTCATGTGTTTCCAGAGTGGCTTATCTTCTCCTTGCCTTTGGCTCGAGCAGCCCCTTTAGGCCACTTTGGAGTTATAACTTTGACTGTAGTTTCTTTAGGGAAAAGAGGTCTCACCGTTTGCTTCCCTTCCTTGATGTGAATGACTTCTTTGCGATGAATGTCAATGTAGATGACTTCAGCCCTTTCGCTGCCTTCGTTGTTGGCACTCATTGACAGTGTGCCTTGGTTGACAACAGTGATGGCACTTCACCGACCTCCCACCTGATGCTCTCAAAATATAGTTAGAAAGAGCGACACGAGATGGAGAATTTACCTCTTGAATGCTGACGACACTGCAGCCTGGCAGTAGCACCTCAATGAAGGCGGCTAGTGCCTCCTTCGTCTCTTCTTCTTCCGTCCTCCAGTTAAAAAATTCCTTCATCCATTCATCCATGATTGATAGTGGGCGTCACTTTCAGCATTGTAAACTGAAGGGTCTTAGAAAGCCCTCCTCCGTGGGGGCACCAAATGACGGGAGCAAAGCGAACCCCGAACCCCCGGCGGCCTCTAAAACACCGGGGACCGAATGGCGCGCCTCGAGCCTGTCATGGTAAAGCAAACAGGGGGCACCACCTAGCTTCAGCGGCTAGGACGCAAACAACACACCACCATAACAAAGTTTTCATCGAAGAGAGATGGATGCTTGGGAGTAATGATGAAGAGGAAAGGGAATGAGATCAAGTGAGAGGAGAGAGAGAGGGTATAGCGTCTTAGTACTTAGGCACCACAAAAGGATGGTGAATCCGCACACCCTTCACACATAAACAAGCTCACTCCAAACACAAGACTAGGTGGCGATTCCGCACACCTCACATGGGCAAAACATTGCAGGAAAACATACTCACAAAACCTCAAGCTTTATTTAGAGAATAAGGCGATGAAATGGGGAGCATAGGGTAGGGGAATGAGAAGGGAGAGAGTGGTAGAGCACATGGCGGATAGGTCGGAGTTGATGGCGAAGACTCGCACGAGGGTTATGGCCATCATCCTTCATTTAGTTGCCCTTCATCTTCCATAGCCAAGGGTGTAGAGGTCATGCTCAAGACAAACATGGTGATTGCGGTGATGGTGATGGTGATGGTGTGGGTGTGGGTGTGTGTGTGTGCACTAGGCACACACAGTGCATAGTGTGTTCTTTGGTGATGTTGTGTGTGTTTTTAGTGTGATGGTGACCCCTCTTTATATAGGGGAGGAGGGGGGAGAAATTCTAGAATTTAGAAATGAAGAAATCATTATCTACATAGGCCATGTGACTGTGGGCCCCACTTGTCTGGCTGTGTGTATATGTGCCAGAACAGCAATCTCATGAGAGAGAGACTAAGAGAGAGAGATGGGTTGATGAAAAAAAGTGAGAGGTGACATGGAGAATAAAGTAATTACAAGAGGGGAGAGAGGGGAGTGTGTTCAGAGGTAAATCTGTGTGCAGATGTGTGTGAACACAAGAAAAACAAGGTAACCACCGGGTGGGGATGGGTCTGTGGGCACCTTTTTCAGTGAAACTGAGTGTGTGTGAGTGTGGGGGAGGTTATTTAGCTACAAGACAAGAGAGATTTGGAATTTTAGAGAGAGAGGGGGGTATTTGGATCATGGGAGAGTGTAGGAGAGAGAAAAGGGGGGTGGGGTATACTGTTTTGGAAGATAAGAGAGGTGGCATGTGAGTTAGGGTGCATTATTGGTAAGGACAGGGGGTGGGGTAGCTTGAGGGGAGAGAGAAAGGAGAAAGGACAAGGGGAAGAGAGAGGGGGTTGACCTTTTGAGTGGAGGAGAAGAAAAGGGACACACGGTGGGACAACAATGAAGAAAAAAAAGGCAGGGTGGGGATGGATTGCCCCGCAGGCCCAGGGTGGCCCATTTTACCTTTCTCCTTATTTACATACCCATACTTTATTTTTTTTCCTTACTTTTCCAATGTCTTTTATCACTCCCTCCCTAAGAGGGGGTTTCCATGGGGTGGGCAAGAGAGAAGAGGGGTATGGGAACCTGGCTTGTGAAAAGCCCCCATCACTAGCTAGTGGTGATTGACACTGGATTTGACCTAGATTGCTAGATTTTGGCGATCATGGATCCAGAGGCCCTGTTTGATAGGGCAGTGTGGATATATGGTGAGATAGATGGATTTCCTATATACATAGATGCAGACATAGGGAGGGGGTATATCCAGCTTCAATCCATGGACTATTTGACGCCCAGTTTCTAGGTGTTTAGAGTCCTAGCACACACGCGCCCTTGTCGGATCACATTTTTGATAGTTTTGGTACATCATATAGACCTATGACGGAGGATATTCTAGCGCGTTTCTTGCTAGCTCTTCGTGAGGATCTCCGAGACACCTAGGAGCTACCACAAACTTTATGCTTGTACTTGAGTGATGGTGGAACCCTATATGTTGATGAGCATCAGAGGATGCACATGAGTACTAGAGCCAGATTTGGAGAGTACCCTACCTCTGACATAGTCAGTGCTTTCTCACCAAATTCCTTATGAGGTACTTATAAGAGCATTAACAATGGAGATACCTATATGTTGATATGTGGAGGACCCTATTTCTGTACTCCATATAGTGCAGATGATCCTACAGTAGACCCTATGACCACATTGTCTACACGGTTGACAGGACTTAGATCACCTCCAGGATTCACATCTTCCAGACCATCTATGAGATAGCCCTCTTTGAGATCATGGCAGAGGCGAGGGTAGATATAGAGCATAGGAGCCAGAGTCTTACCAATGCACCGCTATAGTTACCATACACAGATACATCCATATCATGTTCCTTGACTTCTACTAGTACACTGGCTAGAGAGATTGTACATACCATACCACAAACCACGACCACACTAAACACTGAGCTTGCTAGATCACATGCATCAGATGTGCTGCGGAGACGTGATCACCACCAAAAGACACCATGTAGGCACCACTTGAGCATAGAGTTACCAGGATGAGTATAGAGCACCATACTAAGCTTGTGCTACATTCTTTGGTTGTAGATGAGTCATGCCTTGATTTGTTGACCTTGATGGACATAGGCACCTTCTCGGATGACATTGACCCTTCGATACAGCAGGTAGTTAGAGTTCAAAGACGTCACCTTGGTTCGACTGAGTTCCTTATTGATGAGCTCAAGGCCACATACATGTCCCTGCTAATTAGTCCAAACGATGTTGTAGATAGATCACATCCCAATGATTGTTTGGACACCCATGTACATCCTAGGATAGTGCAATTATGTAGACTGAGCACACATTGACTTATGTTGATGATTGTGGACGTAAATAATGACGAGAGTAGACCACAGATCGTTTTGAGCCATCCATGATCATAATGGTATATATTATTGGAGATCCTCGTGATAGTGTTTATAGGGACACAGATGGTACCCGATATTCCTTGATGATTGGATTACCCTATTCTCCACTGCATGGACAGGATCCTGTAGCGATGACCACACATAGTCCATAGAGGCCTACAAGATGGATTTCCCCTCTTAGGTCACCTCCCAAATCTCCAAGACATAGATAGATTTTTCCTCAGAGTGCAGTTGATCAATTGAGGTCTAGAGTGATTGAGATGAAGGAGATGAATGGCCAGATTGACGATAGGAAGAGTACACAATAGAGCACTACCATAGAGCCACCTAGAGTGACTATTTCAAATGTTGCTACTTGTTCTACAGAGAAGGTACAACCTAGTTACATTGCTCCGATATGAGACCTGCGCTAGGAAAGATAGATAGAGTGCTATATCTACACTTATGGTTGATTCCAGTGCACTTACCATAGAGGTAGATATCCCACCAGATCCTACACTTGAGACGGACTTCCCCTCTTAGGTCACCTCTTAAATATCCATCACACAGAGAGATTTTGCCTCAGAATACAGTTGATCAATTGAGGTCTAGAGTGATTGAGATGAAGGAGATGAAAGGCCAGATTGATGATAGGATGACCACGAGAGTGATGACATTACGACTTAGCCATTAGATACCGTGTAGATACGATAGATATTGAGGTTTCCATTGAGATAGATACTCACCAACATTCACGACCAGATTCAGTGATGATTGAGCATTTAAATATTCCCCATGCGAGACAGTCATAGATGAGGTACTTATAGACCATGAATGTCACCACCCCGCTAGAGTATAGGTCACACCCAAGGATTCAGGGACCAGATTACCTAGAGTGACTCCTACCAGGACACTTGAGACACCATGAGATTAGGTAGAGCCTACCTTAGAGTATGTTCATGAGCCTGTAGCACTACCTATGCATGACCTAGGACATATCAAGTTTATAGCTCACCACAGAGAGCTTATTGTAGGGCCACTAGACACATTTACATGCCTTGCATGATGACACAGACTAGACCATTAGCTAGTGATGATATACTTTTTTGGATTGAGAGAATCAATACACATGATGGTTTATCCCAGGGTTGGCTCACATCTAAAGAGTCATTAGAGGCACAGGGATTCTATAGAGGACATAGATAGATTTGGGTTCCTAGACCACAAGCCATAACACACCCTCAAAGGACTCCTACAGTTTCTTTGACCACACTCCACGACAATTTCCCACAGAAGCTAGACATTCATAACCATAGGTGAGGGGAGCTTGACCTACATTCAGTGGGATACCATGAACATTAAAGATTTGGCTACCGAAGAGCCGACCACGTATCACACCACAGGTTGACACTAGCCATATCTCACCTAAGATTTCCAGTGACCATGCCATTGACTTAAATCTAGGCGAGAGCTAGCCATTGAGGGATCTCTAGCCCCCGAGGTCATTGACCACACAGTCACAGGCTGATGTCAACCCTAGACCCATTATTTGTTCTACAAATTCTACCATCCACATGGAGCTAGGTGCTAGCCAGCTAATGACCATTAGACAAAGAGCTAGGAGATTGCATCTTTTATTGTTCAGAGAGAGTTCTCTTATCCCTTAATTGCACTTGACCCTTGATTTGTGCAGATTGATTATGGTGCACTAGATACATGCGCACATACTAGATGCACTTTTTTCCCTTTGGGTTTTTTCTTCTAGGCATACAAGTATGAGACCTTAGTTTGAAGGTTCTTTTTTATTTGCATTTAGGTAATAAAACTTTTATTTCTATGCTGATACACCTTTCTAGGTGGTAGTGTTTTGTTTATGAGTTTGCAACATAGATGGACTTCAGCTCACCTAGCATGGATAGATCGAGCTCTAGCATTACATGATTATTTTCATAGCTATCAAGGAGAGGCATCATATATCTCCAGCTGTAATACTTTCCATGATTCATGCTTGTGGATATTTATATTTGATGATTGTGGTTTTCCGTGGTTTGATTGAGTGCATTTAGCTATGTTATGTTATCTACCATTATAGATGTATAAATTTGTCTTTGTTTAGGTTAATTGACTTAGAGTTTATTCTTATAGATGAGCCTTGAGGTTAGGAGGTCCTGACTATAGATTAACTCATTTACTTGATTGCCCTAGTTGGTAGAATTATCTTAAGTGTTTGGAACGTACTTTAAGAGTGTTTTAGGCTTAGAGAGGCTTGCTCACTCAAACAACAAAGAACACTAATGAGAATACAAAGGAAATGGAAGCAAAAAACATAAGTGCCATAACTATAAAATCTTAGGCTAGAAGAGTAATCCCAGCTTGATTTTGGTACTTCACTCGCATTTATTGCCTATGGTACTAGAGCCCTAGAGGTTCCCAATGTGGATGCTTTTCTTTGAGAATAAAAAAGACCCGGGCATACAAAATAAGCAAACACGTCAAATGATCTTGAACCAATGTGAAAAGAAAGAAAAATGAAGAGAAAAAAAAAGATGACATGAAAAAGACTTCAATTGAGCTTAAAGTGAAAAATTCAAGCTTTTGTTTGGAGTTGTGAGAGTTAGTTGGATAATCAAATCTAAAAGGCACAATTAGAGAATCTTGCATTTAGATAATCTTCCCAACTTAACTAGTACTAGAGTAGTTGTTTTAACCTTAGTAATTGCTAACTAATCGATAGACTCATCCATAAGCCCAAAAATCTTGATTGATTAATTTCAACAAAGTGAAATTTATTTGTCCTTAATGGCAGTGTATCATTTCATAATTCTTTGCATTTACTCATCTCCACATGTACTTTACATTCCCATCATTCTTTATTGCTATATATTTCAGCTTGCTACCTCATCATCATTTTTCTTTTGTAGGCACATCCTTCCTCCAACGTCTACCTCCACATGGCTTTGTCACGGATGACAAAGCTTCAAAAGGGGGGAGTGTTGATGGGAGATCTACAATGAAATTCATTGTACTTCCATTGATGTATACAAACATGTGTATACGTACCTTTCTTGTATCTATCGGCTCTATGAGAGTTCTAGCTTGTATTTGTGAGCCTAGGCCTTTTATGCACATTCCGGCGGTCGACCGCTTCTTTTAAAACCCGATATAAATGTCAAATGTCACAATGTGAATCTGATTCTTTTGGGAGCTAGGGTGGAGAGTAGAGAAGTGAGGTGGCTATGGATATGGAGCTCCCCTCTCACATTGTGGCTAGCATTGGGTTGATAATGCAAAGCTACTGTCTCTCTATGCTTCTTCCCTTGTCTCTATGTGTTGTGATGCTTAGATTTATGATTATTAGTCTCTAATTTCATCTAACCATTCTCTCCTCTTGCTACTTTTCTCATGTGTGTGCTCGATCAGAGTGTGTGTGTTGAGGAAATAGCATTGCACATCTCTAATCTTGGCTTCCATGTACTTGTGTATGCATGATTTTGTGCGTGAATGTTAATCATTAATGAGGTATTAGCAGCAGAGGAAGCACTTCATTACGCAAAGCAAATGGAGTGTGAGGTTCTTCAACTGTATGATGTTGCGCTTTTGAAAGTATGTTCTAGCATTGGAGCTGAAGAAAATAGTAAATGGTTATGTCCTGATTGCTGTATAGTAGCAAAATTAATTTCCAAGGTGAAAATGTGGGAAATCATAATATTGGATTCATATATCGTCTACCAATTTAGGGATGGATTGTGCTCTTGCAATGGTTCTTGATTAATTTGTGGGTGATTGTTGTGGAGACTTCACCCAAAGCTGCTTCAAATGATGCTACAAGATTTATGTGAATGGTGTATCACCACCGAGATGAAGATTGCCTGATTGTCCTACGCATGAGAGATAATTTAGATCAGTAAGTGAGGTGAGGGTTTCTCTTCAGACAAAGTCTCTTGGACTGTTGCGATGAAGTTCTAAGCTGGTTTTAGGGAATGTCTCTCTCCAAACAGTTCCTCGAGTTCAGTTATCTCTTTAAAAGTATGTGGAAGAATCCATGATGAGATTGCAAGATATACCAATAGGAGCATACAAGGATCATGTCAGCAAACTCATTTACAAAGCTTTAGTTAATTACATCATCATGTTCATTACAACAATCAAAAAATGAAGGTCGAAACAAAAGGGTACGTAGAATAATGTGAGTTTTAAACTCATTATTGACAATACAATGAAATGAACACACTAAAATTGTATGCTACCATGAGAATGACACATTCCCTTGTATTATAAAAATTAGGAAGCACTATGCAAACTCCCCCATGCAAGGAGACTTGCACGTTTTCCTTTTTTTCTTCAAACATCAAAAAGAAAAAACATCTACAAGTGAACATATTTCTAATGATTCATATCATCACTCTATATAAACTCTAACCCTTTTTGTGGTTATTTTGGGAGGTACACGGCTCAAAATTGGGACATCACAATCGAATTGTACAAGAGACGGTACCAATTAAGAAAAAAGAAAACTTGATTTGATGAATGGAAACAAGCTCTCTCTCTCTCTCTCTCTCTCTCTCCCCCATTTTCTTGTTCAAGGATATACACTCTTGTTGAATCTTCATATGACACAACCACACAAGTTTACACAAATGACAAGAATGCACACAATAGGGGGTACCCATTTGGGAAAAAAAAAGGTAAAGGGAATCTAGAGAGATCCATATGGTGGGGCGATGCTGCACTCGACACTGAAACCAGAAAACATTCAAGAGGAGGGGGAACCAAGCAGGGGGCGAAGGCAAGGAAGAAACCCAATGCGAAGGTGAAGCAACGGTCAAAGGCGGGGATGGGGACGGGGATGCAACAAAAGGCAGCAATGGGATTTCAGCTTCTATCTTATTTTGATAGTCAAATCCCCTATGAGGTCAGTGGCATGCATCGAGCCGCATGGTTATGTGAGCATTCATTGGGTTCAAAATTCTAGGGGGTTGTGATCGAATCCCTCTATGCCTTTTACAAGTCGTTGATATATAGATAAGGTCCTTAGAAGCAAATGAAGGGATTTCAAGGAATCTAGTGCAGTAATGAATAGATCAAGATTGAATGATCGAAAGACTTAATACAATCTAAAAGCTAAGGAAATGTTTAGACATATTAAACTTGAGACATGAAAATCATGGTGTTGTAAACACAGGATCGTGTCAACTTAAGATAATATGATTTGTGGAAAACAAAGCACAAGCTAGCGCGTTCTCTCTCTCTCTCTCTCTCTCTCTCTCTCACACACACACACACACACATCTTTTCTCTTCTAGATTCTTGTTTTCTCTTAACCTAGGACTCACTTCAATTCAATACAAATGAAGCCAACAAAACTATGGCAGGATATGAAATACAGATGTGGTCTCTAACTTTTCTAGATATTTAATCTTTGGCTCATGTGTTCTGTTTATGTTTCAAATTAACCCAGTACTGAAATTCACATTGATTGGAAAAACGACTGATTAAACTGGAAGGCCGTGGAAAGTGACCCTTGGGCGTTGAATGAGTGCACGCAGATTCTGTGCGATCTATGTGGCCAGCGTCCAATTAGGAAAGCCAGCTCGAATCAGCAGAAAGTAGACAGCGAGAGCTATACATGCAACGCCTCCTACGATCGACGACACACAAAAGAAAGGAAGAGAGGAACTCGGAGAAGCGGCGCCGATGCCAGCGAACGTGAAAGCCAAAAGCAAGCTAAGCAAGCAGAGCCTAGCAAGTATGGCACTGGCCTTGTGGACTACCGAGGGCTGCAGGGGCTGCTGATCATGATCGAGGGCGGCGATCTCGATGTGGAGGATGATGCCGCAGATGGCAAGATAGAAGCAGGCAGAGTTGCAGAAAAAGAAGAGGACGACGGGCCAAGTGGTGTAGTAACTGGATCCATTAAAGCCTTGCGGGGGCTGCAGATACCCCATGTAGGTGAGGCTGGCCACAAAAAAGAAGAGGGAATGGGATGGCATGGTAGCGCAATGTTCTGTCCTAGTAAGCACTGTAATCGTAAATTGGAAGCATGGGACGCTTTTATATATTAATGCAAGCAACGTGCTACAGTACTACGGGGCAGTGGCGCGGATTTGCAAACGTTGACCTTAAGAAACCGCAGTAGCGCGGGTTTGCAACACCCTGTGAACGTTAAGATCTGTGCAATACCCTGTGAACGTTAAGCTCTGTGGGCCACATGAAAAGTTGGAAGCAGGACTCTAAGTCAATACGCGATCTCTCTCTCTCTCTCTCTCTCTCTCTCTCTCTCTGTGTGTGTGGAAAACTTTGTCATCTGCTCCTAGTATCTTTCTCTATTTTGATTTGAGTAGGAAACCTTCTCGATTTTGCGCCTGCCGATACACACGACATTATGAAGGGGCCCGCCTTCTTAAAACTAGCCCAATTTTCCATTACAAAGATATCAACATTAGTCGGGAACTTCCAAGGAAGCTTGCAACTAATTGTGGTTGGCTGGCCCTCCTAGAGAAAAAAATCCTACTAGCTTGCATTCGCACAACATGCCAAAAAATATGAAGGGGCCTGCCCCCTTAACACTAGTCTAGTAACCTAACAGGACATAAAAGTGTCCTTTCAAGCTTTTGGAAAAAATTACAAAACCATAGTAGATCCACTCATTCTGAAAAATCATTTCATGAGCTTATAGCTCAAGGACTACTACAAATGGAAAAAAACAGAAATTTGTAAAATTTGTCATCTCTTGCTCACAACAAGCCTCCAAAGCCGATGGACCATTGCATTTTGCCCAAAACAGCCATTTCTTACGGTTGATTGCATATAAATAAGAGTGAGGATTTTTGTAGGACATGAGATTATATTCTTCGTTAACTTCAATGGGTTGGTGATAAACACATATGGTTGCTTTTGCCTTACTATTTTCTTTGGGGAAATAAAATAGGTACAAAAAAGTTGCATTTTTTTCATTTTGCGGACCTATCATCAAAATTTCTATAGTCACACTCAATACAGATACTATATACATGTTTCCTTAGGTTCGTTGGGCCTTTGGATTCAAAAGGAGCCATGGAGCAAAAGAATAATGGATCTCTTACTAACTGGAACTTTGTGGACAATGATGAAGTTTTAAATACAGCAAACATGAAAAAATTGAGTTTAGCATTATGACCTCTAGAATCCCATAGAAACTATTCAATATCTAGCCAAATTTATAGTTTCTTATTAGATATGATTACTACCTACAAAATACTCACAATTGGCCTAAGAAACAAGCAATATTGAGAAAGTTATACTTACTACACTAAAATGTTTCGTATTCTTCACCAATTGAAAAACTCAACCATCATCATATACTATGTTATACAGCATATTAGGTGCCCCAAAACTCAAGGAATATTACCTTTATGTTATACATGCCACTTACACAATCAAAATTGCATTTGGATATCAAAAAAGGCACCAAAAAAATCATAAAAGTGCTAACTTTGGCCAAAAAACAAGATTAGGCAATTCTTGTAATTTGGTCATAACTTTCAATTTTAACACTTAGTTCTCCCTAGAAGCATCAAAACATGTTGAGAACTACGAAGGATTATCCTCAGGAAATATAAACCTCACAAACATGAAGTTTAGAGTGGTATACTTGCAAAACTTTGAAAAAAAAGCCAAAAATAGGACCCCCTTTTTTCACATAGTTTAGGTTAAAAAATGTTGTGCAAGAGTAAGGTTCATGGTGAGATCAATATTCCAGAAAAAAAATCAAGTTTTTTTTAGCTCATAAGACAACTTTGTGGATATATAGAACCTACAAATTAATTTTCATACTCTTCAAACAATTCAACTAAAATGGTCACTAGTAACAGGACAAAGGACATAAAAGTGTCCTGTTACTAGTCTAGTGTTAAAACTAATAAAGCTACAAATATCAGCATTTTCCCTTGCAAATTTAGAAGATGAACGGACCAACCTCCCAAATATCAACATTTTCCATTACAAATATATCAACATTCTCCCTTGCATTTGGGAAATTCGAAGGAAGCTAATGAATGTGAATTCATCCTTACCTACATTTGGTTTTGCTTCATATTTACTAGTATGTGACCGTGCGTTGCTATGGCCAAAAACGTTTAGAGGGCATCCCCCCTTTGGTCTTCCATTTACATCCACTTGAGCATATTCCCTAACCCATAGCCTGCATCATGTTAACTATCTGGCTTAGCTATGACTTCTGTCAATGTGGAAAGTAGTGTTGAGCGCACTGTGGAAGAGTATCTTCATGCATGCTCATTACGTTCCTTGCAAATTTGAGGGTGTGAGCATCATATACTACTTGAGTGCTTAACTTCTCATAACATGAGCTTACTTTTCTCACATTTCAACCTAAGCCACTGCCTACATACCTTTCCCTCCCACCCTTATATCCATAGTCTCCAAGCATCGAGGTTGCTTGACCAACCCAACGTAGAGCATGCAACATGTTTCATTTTAATCGATAGGTCAATTTGACCTTTAGGGATGATAATTACGTACGTGTGTGTGTGTGTGTGTGTGTGTGTGTGTGTGTGTGTGTGTGTGTTTATTCTAGAGGTTGGTCAAGATGGCCTCACGTTTGTGTGCGTGTGTAGCGAGTGTGTCATGTGAGGGCTGAGTCTAACTTGTTTATGAACGTTATCATGTATGTGTATGTGATAGAGACAGAGAAGTGTGTGCATGTCTAGGGAGTGCATCATGTGAGGGTTGAGTCTGACTTGTTGATGAATGTTATCATGTGTGTGTGTCTGATAGAGATAGAGATAGGCACGAATGCACACACACACGCACGCACACAAAGGACCGCCCATGTCTCTAAGAAGCATGAGATTGTACCATGATTTTGACATTCATAGTGAACTTCATGGTACCCTCATGCATGTAAATCACATTGCTGGTTGACAAGAAATAGCCTAAAGCTTCATCGCCCCGCCTTTCAGGACATACCCTCTAGGTAATGAATTCCAAGAGGTGATGTTCCATATAGATCTCCTCAATTACTTGAGGAAGACTTTCATCACCCTGCCTTTCATGACATACGCTCCAAGTAATGCATTCCAAGAGATGACCTTCCATATAGGAATCTCCTCAAGTACTTTCTCTGTTTATGTGAATACACCCACGCTTTCCATACATATCTATCAAAGCATTTGTAAGCAAAACATGTATTTTTGATAGTTCTAGTTTTAGTATACACTTTTAATCAAAGTCTGCATCTTATATAATGCATAATGCCATAATAACTAATAGTTTATTCTCCTAAATGATTTTCTCATGTTAAACTAATCATTTAATATGGCAAAGTACCAGGGGAGAAAAAGCTAGAATATTGGTTAAGCTGGCCGCAATAGGGATCCAATGGAGGTAAAATAGGGATCCAAAGGGGGGACATCTGCAAAAGATCAATGTGCAACAATGGGCTTCAAAGACCCTATGGTTCAGCCCATTAAGACTTCCAAAATGCAAAGGTTCTAAAATTTAATGTAAAGTCCAAGGGTCAAACCTTAGGGAAATTGAATTTCTTTGTGACGACCTAAAAGTCTTTGCAAACCCCTAGATGGGAGGGGGCGAGCCCTTTTAGTAGGGTATGAGAGAGAAACACACACACACGGATGAAAGCATGTTAACCTGTCACGCTTTTTGTGCTAGTTAGCAGTTTCAAGTTAGCACATCTTCAAAAAGTTGGGCATCCGGTAAATTTTTACAAATAATATCAAAATTTGTCGGAGGTTGTACATTTGGATTCCTTGTTTCAAGTGCTTTCTATTGATATATCATATGTCATAGATCTTGGAGATGTAGCTCAAGTTATTGTACTAGTTAGCATATGTCAAAATTGTGCTAGTTAGCATTGTTCGGGACATGAAAAAGGATGACAAGTTAACATGCTTTCACCCACACACACTCTTGTAAGCCCCTTTACACAAAGGGCATAGTGGACACATGTTAGCTCCCTAGCCCAGTTGCCCCCAAAATGTATTCAAATCCTACTGGATGGCCATAGAGGTGGACCAATGAGAATTAGGCTAGAGTAATTTTAGTTTAATTCATTTAAAAAACACTTGATAAAAGAACCAATAGAAACGAACCTCTCTAGAAGACTGTTGGACAGTCTCTCAAGGGGTCTAATGAGCATTCAACAACCCAATGGCTTCCCTAATTCCTATTGGCCAAAAGACTAAGGGGTCTAATGAGAGATTAATTGATTTATTTAATTACCTAAAGCTCTCACAAAAGGGGAAAGGGGGACACATGTCAGAAGGGTAGCCATTATGCTGCTAAATTCTTATTGGCTAAGCTTTGCATGAGCCAATGGGATGCCAGCATGATTAAAATGCAAGAGGGGTCGACCAAGAGAGTGGGGGGGATGATTTTGGCAAGGCATTATCACACACACGCTTACACAATCTCATGTGTGAAGCAAAGAAGACTCTCTCTCCTTCTCAAGCCTTACTCAAAATCTCATCATCTACTACAAGCTTGTGAAAACGGAGGCCTACATCAACAATTCTTGGCTTTGTGATGAAAATCCAACCAAGAGCTAAGCTCCGATGCATGCTCACCTAGTCTACCATGCTAATTACTAAGCTATTATAAGTGATTAAGTGAGGAGATATACTTCCATTAGCTCTCACCATCTTCAAAGGTGTGTGAGGTCTTGGGTCTGAGACCATGAGGGAATTGATGTTGTGTTTCATAAGTGTGTGCATGGTGCTTGAAGCTTCCATATTCATTGCACCAACAATCTATTAAAGGAACACAAAGTATTGTATTGTAAAATGTCTCCCTTGATGGGAAACACCTATAATACAAAGCCTTTTGGAGGGGGAACCGGCTCCATGTAAATCCGGTCCTCAACGGTTGTCAGTAACTTAATTTCTCTCTCTTTTGAAGTATTGTTCATGCCTATCTAACTAGGTGTTATGCTTTTAGTTTCTCTCTCCATCCAAGCACTCTTGATATGCTCATTAGGAATCTATCATAATGAAATGCTCACTATGTTCATGCTATTTTCCACTATACACAAGTTACTTAGGCCATTAAATGTTACATTGGTATCAGAGCTCAAGGTCGGTTGGTATTATTAATTGCAATTGAGTAAGTAGAATAGGGATTTTTCAACCTTGCAGTGCACCTGCTTTGTGCAGATAACGGGGCATCACTGTCAAGAGCTATGGTCTTAATAGTGGAGTCCTATGTGGCTTGCCTACGGCTTAACCACTATTGAGATATTAGAAGCTTGCCAAAACTGTTTTGGTGATGAAAGACCCTCTCTTATTTTCCTTGCAATTAATGATACTCGAGCCACGTGTATAGGAGCTTCAGTGCTTTTCTAAAGGGGTAAAGAGGAGTAGCAACTAGGGCTTGAAGTGCCAAAGTACACCTAAAAAGGTTCACACCTAAAAGTTGTTGGAATGGATGACAATAGTAGTGAGAGTGAAATCAATGTTGATAACTTTTATTTTGCTAATGAGCAAACTACTAATGATGCCCCTATGCTTGTTAACTACCTTGTTTCTAGGCTTCAACAAGCCATGGGCACTCCATCTCCTCAAAGTGAAGTGCAACGGCATCTTCGTGTGCATGGGATTCTCCAAACTCCACACCAAGAAGAGAGAGTACCTAGGAAGCCTCCTCTGAGACTTCCAAAAGAGGCCTCTCTCTGATTCAGGAAGAAGAAGAGGATCCGTACGAAGGGCTCAAAAATCTAGTACTTGATGACGCATCTCCTTCCCAAAGGAGAACTCAAGAGCCCCCACCAAAAGAACGAGAAATAAGTGAGTCTCTTGCTACCTTGGCGGAGATGGCTCCGCGAAGACAGTGGGAAAAACACTCTCCATCACCTCTTAAATAGAGAAGACCATTGCACACCTCTCCACACCATAATTCAAAGAGGGATCATAAAAAACAAGAGAAGAAAAAGGCGAGAAAGGGGTCACCCTCTTCTCCGTCTTCTTCATCCTCTTCCTCTTATGAAGAGAGTGATGATGTAGACAAAGAGGAACAAGGCAAGAAAAAGGCGAGAAAGAGTCACCCTCTTCTCTATCTTCCTCAAATTATTCATCTTCTGAAGAAAGCGATGGTACAACTTTTGAGCCACCAAAAAGAAGAGGTCATAGGAAATCCTATGCTGCGTGGAAGAGGTCATCCAAGATCAAGAAGTTCAAAGAGGGAGGAAAGAACATCTCTTTCCTTACCTACGATGGCACCTTCGGTGCTATAGACAAAGTCTTGGCTTTCATCCAACAATTCAGTGTGGCGTTTGGAGATGAGGGCTTCACGGAGTCCTCTAAGTTACACCATGTAACTATGCATTTTCAAAAGTCCGCCAAGAAATGGTGGTCTAGCCTATGCACAAATGGTGAAGCTCCACGAACATGAAAATCTTTAAAAGCTTCCATCATGAAGCAGTTTTTGGTCACCGATGCCAAAGACAAAGTACTCACCGAATGGCAAAGCTTGAAGCTCTCTCCCTACGAATCCATTCACAAATATGTAGACAAGTTTTGGGACTTACATCCCAAAGCCACTGTCTTCAAAAAGATGGATTTTGGAGAGCAAAAACAACAATTTGGTGTGGGCTTAACTAAAGATATTGTGGAGTATGTTAACTCCCAAAGGCCATGCACCATATCTGTGGTCATACACCATACCATGGTGGCTTCACGAATCAATTTTCAAACAAGGGCTAAGAGAAATCTTACGCCCACAGAGAACAAGGACCGTAACAATGATCCTAAGGGGAAGGACAATGTCCAAAAGTATCTTAAAGGCAATGCCAAAAACAACAAAGCTAAGGAGAAGGGAGTTTATAAAGGTAAAAATAAACTCTCCTAAAGAGCTCCAGCGTTATCGGAAGGATAAGCATCGTTTCAAATGCGACGAGCAAGGGCATGTGTATCGTGCTTGCCCCCAAAAGAACACCTGCCATGAGTCTCCTAGAGCTACATTGGTTGAAATCCAAGAAGAGGAAGCTCACCACAAAGGATCTCCTCTATGCCATGCTTGGGGAAAGGTAAGAGTACATGAATTTTATTCTCTTTGACCGTGGTTCTACTCACAATTTCATATCCACAGAGTTGGCCACCAATCTAGGCATCCAAGCCTATGAGATGGGAGATGTCCTACCCTCCGATGGTGCTTTCAAGGGGCAAGAAGCTTCAGTCACTCCCTTAATTGGGAAACTGAGGCTCCATGTCCAAAGCTATGTGGACCAAGAGGACTTCTTTATCTCTCCTCTCAAGAATGAGGATGTAATCCTAGGGGCACCATGGTTTGATTGCATGGCTGCCAATGTTCAATTCCCTGAAAGGAAAATCTACTTCAGGTTCAGGGAAAAAGATATGTACATAGATGCTAAGGAGATGGGTAATACCATACCCATTCTACATACGCAATCTTTCAATAAGTCAACAAAGAGATCTATTTTCATGTACATGATTTTTGTTAAAGATTCTCAAAATGAACCTAATGCTTTAGCAAAAGAAAATATAAATAATCACAAGGAATTATACTTATCCAATTTTCTCAAGGGATTTCAAGATGTTTTTATTGAAGACATCCCTTGTGAACTACCTCCTACACGAGGCAATGCTGACCATGCAATTGAACTTCTTTGAGGAAGTTCACCGCCTAATAAACCTCCTTATAGAGTTTCTCAAGCTCAAGAAGAGGAGATTACGGAGAAATTGCATGAATTAGTTGAGAAGGGCATGGTTAGGCCTAGATGATCTTCATTTTGCTCACCTGTGTTATTAGTGCAAAAGAAAGACGGCACATATTGTATGTGTGTTGACTATAGAGCACTAAAAAGAATCACTATCAATAATAAGTTTCCCATTCCTCGGGTAGAAGACCTATTTGATAATCTGTAAGGGTCGACCTACTTTAGTTGGATTGACCTAAAAAGTGGCTACCATCAAATAAGGATAGTGATCAAGACATTGTAAAGACCGCATTTTGCACTACGTTTGGTCTTTGCGAATACTTTGTCATGCATTTTGGCTTGAACAATGCACCAACCAAATTTAACAGCTTGATGGAGAAGCTATTCAGGCCTCACTGAACCTTTACTAGAGTGCTCTTTGATGATATTATCATCTACTCTAATTCATTAGACGAACATAAACAACACCTCCAGGTAATATTTCAAGTTTTACGAGAGAATAAACTTTATATTAATCGAAAGAATGTATCTTTTTGTCTTATAAGACTCTCTTTTTATTTATTGTGCACAAATGTTAAGTAGTATGCATGCTTAGGATCAAGTTTGTGGATACGACGTCTCCCAAACACCAAGACGAGCTTGTCACTCTATTATGGAAGATTGATAGGACTAATGCGCAAACATGCTTGCAGTAGCTGAGACTCTCAAGCACCAAATGGATTAGTCATCCATTCTAGAACGATGTCGTAGGGTAAGACATGCATCCTCTACCCACTAGAAAAAGGACTAATGAATAGGCTTTATCTTCTCTACCCCATAGTCGAGGACGACTATGATTTCAAGAGAGAGATAATGTCATAATAGCTAATATCTAATTCTCTTAAATGATTTTTTGATGAGATGTAATGTATGTTTTTGTCTTATAGGATTAATGAGCAGACCAATACAATATGTTTCAATCCCTTTTAAGGTAGACATGCTTGCGGCAGATGAGGCTCCCAAGCACCAAATGGATTAGTCATGCATTCTAGAACGATGTCGTAGGGTAAGACATGGATCCTCTACCCGCTAGAAAAAGGACCAATGAATAGGCTTTATCTTCTCTACCCCATAGTCAAGGATGACTATGATTTCAAGAGAGAGGTAATGCCATAATAACTAATATCTAATTATCCTAAATTATTTTATCATGTTAAACTTATCATTTAATATATGGAAGTACCAAGGGACAAAAAACTAGAATATTGGTTAAGCTGGCAGACCGGCCATAGTAGGGATCCAATGGAGGGAAAATAGGGATCCAAAGGGGGGACCATCTGCAAACGAGCAATGTGCAACAATGGGCTTCAAAGACCCTACGCTTCAGCCCATTAAGACTTCCAAAATACCAAGGTTCCCAAAATTCAATGTAAAGTCTAAGGGTCAAACCTTAGGGAGATTGGATGCCTTTGTGAAGAACTAAAAGTCTTTGCAAATCCCTAGATGGGAGGGGGCGAGCCCTTTTAGTAGGGGATGAGAGAGAAACACACACACACACGCACACTCTTGCAAGACCCTTTACACAAAGGGCATAGTGGACACATGTCAGCTCCCTAGCCTAGTTGCCCCCAAAATGTATTCAAATCCTATTGGATGGCCATAGAGGTGGACCAATGAGAATAAGGCTAGAGTAATTTTAGTTTAATTAATTTAAAAAACACTTGATAAAAGAACCAATAGAAATGAACCTCTCTAGAAGACTGTTGGACAGTCTTTGAAGGGGTCCAATGAGCATTCAGCGGCCCAATGGCTTCCCTAATTCCTATTGGCCAAAAGACTACATTGTCCAATGAGAGATTAATTGATTTATTTAATTACCTAAAGCTCTCACAAAAGGGGAAAGGGGGACACATGTCATAAGGGTAGCCATTATGCTTCTAAATTCTTATTGGCTAAGCTTGGCATGAGCCAATGGGATGCCAGCATGATTAAAATGCAAGAGGGGTCGACCAAGAGAGTGGGGGGCTTGATTTTGGCAAGGCATTATCACACACAAACTTACACAATCTCATGTGTGAAGCAAAGAAGACTCTCTCTCCTTCTCAAGCCTTAATGGAAAGCTCATCATCTACTCCAAGCTTGTGACAAGGGAGGCCTACACCAACAATTGTTGGCTTTGTGATGAAAATCCAACCAAGAGCGAAGATCCAATGCATGCTCATCTCCTCTACCATGCTATTTAATAAGCTATGCTAAGCTATTATGAGTGATTAAATGAGAAGATATACTTCCACTATCTCTCACCATCTTCGAAGGTGTGTGAGGTCTTGGGTCTGAGATCGTGAGGGAATTGATGTTGTGTTTTATAAGTGTGTGCATAATGCTTGAAGCTTCCATCTTCATTGCACAATCAAGTTATTGAGAGAACACAAAGTATTGTATTGTAAAATGTCTCCCTTGATGGGGGAAACCTATAACACAAAGCCTTTTGGAGGGGGAGCAGATCCATGTAAATCCAGTCCTCAACTGTTGTCAATAGATTAATTTCTCTCTCTTTTGAAATATTTGTCATGCCTATCTAACTAGCTGTTATGCTTTTAGTTGCTCTCTCCATCCAAGCACTCTTGTTATGCTCATTAGGAATCTATTCTAATGGAATGCTCATTATGTTCATGCGATGTTCCGCTACACACAAGTTACTAGGCCATTAAGTGTTACATATATAAGGCTTTCAAGATGAAAGGATAGGTGATCAAACTTGGAGAGAGGAAGTCACTTTCCATCTGATAAAAAAACCTAATCCTTCTTTGGCCTTCCCTTTTAGTAGCATAGAGCTTTGTTGTGTTGCTCTTACTGGACATACCTTGCTCAAAATGCACTCCACCTTGTCAAAATACTTTTTTCACTTTTGTGAATACATCACATTTTTCCATACATGTCAACCAAACCGGTGTAATGCGCATTATTTTTCTAAAGGTCCTTGACGTATAACCTTCTTGTGTAGATCATCATCCATGCAATCTTCTTCTACCATGCTATTAGGACTTCATGATGCAAGCATAGATGATCCAATTTGGAGATATTCCTTGCAGTAAATGTGCATTAAGATGCAAGCATAGATGATCCAATTTGGAGACATGTCCTGCAATAAATGTGGACCAAGAGAACACATACAAAACAATAGGTTGGTGCAGAATTGTTTAGAGTACTTTTCCCTTCCCTAGGGACATACCCTATAGGCAATGCATTCCAAAAGACAACAGTTCAAACACAAAGATTGTCAAGCACTTTCTGTGCATATGTGATCAAAATTTAAGCCTGCCCTCCCTTTGCATGTGATGAATTTGGACTAACCTATAACCAATGCCTTCAAAGAGATGATTCTTTCATGATGTGTCACACATTCAAGATGCAACCATAGATTATTGCATCCAAAGAGAGGCCCTCAATTTGCATTCACTAAAAAGGCCTATAATTGTTTTGCCTTTCTTGATTGGACATAGCTTGTAGTCACTACATTCCAAGAGATGCCATTCCAAGGCAAGACGCTCTCAAGCACTTTTTGTGCTTTTGCAAGTACACCACTTTTCGCATACTTATCAACCAAGGCACTATCAAGCACGTCATCTTCTTTAACCACTCCCTAACCAATAACCTAATTAAGGATAGGATCCCCCCGGTTGGCTTCTTGAGTAAATGCATAGGGAGTCCGCTATGTAAAAATTGCATATAGCACGTGCGAACAAGAGGTTTTTAGATAATCTCTTACGTGTATATTTTCAAGTATTGTATGTACCCCTTATGTATGCATTTTTGTAAAAAAACTAGCCCTTATGTATGAAAAATTTCACTTTCTCAATAAAAAACCCCGTTATGTGAGTATATTGTTTGTAAATGTACCTAATTATAAATCCCTTATTTTGTTTGCACGTGCTATCTTACATATTTCCTAGTGGACACCTCGGGAGTAAATGCTATGTGCATTCAAGCTGTAAGCATAGGTGCCCAAATTTCTAGAGAGACCCTCACTTTACATCCAATGACTACCACCTAAAGCTTTTTAGCTTGAGTTTTTAGCCTCACCCATGCTAGGCATACCCATTATCAAAAGGGCTCCCCACATGGAATATATACTAATCATCATGTTCTTGAAGTATTTGTCCTCAAGTGTTGCAAGCATAGGCGATTTCATCAAGAGAGAGAGGCCCTTAATATGCATTCATTGAGAACATTCAATAGATTTTTCTCCCTACCCCTATGAAATATACCCTATGGTCAACATATGATGCCAAGAGAATACATTCCAGACAAAAAATGTTATACATAGTGCACATGCCTTCAATTAGGTGCAAGCATAGATAATTGCATGTAAAGAGAGATCCTTGTGTTGCACTCACAAGAAAAGACACATTTCGTTCTTTGCCTTGCCCCCACTGGTTGGTAGACATACCCCACACTCAATGCATTCCAAGAGACATAATGTGTCACCCCTTCAAGATGCATCCATCATATTATTTCATCCGAAGAGAGGCCCATTTTCATGTTGGTAAAGGGTGGGAGACCCTCTCTTTGTCTATAAAAGAGATAGAGAGACCTAAAGTTGTGTTTTTAATGTGGTGCATGCCTTGGAGGTGCTTGCCTGTTTTATTCCTCTTGGAGATCATCACTTGGAAAATTGCACTAGAAAGGAGGTTGTGTTTGTGTAGGAGGCTGGTTGGGGGGGTCTTTCCTTGTCCATTGTCATGCAATAGCATGTCCATAATAGGAACGGGTGATGAGTACCATGATGCATGTATCTAGATGCGTGGGAGCATTCTCTATAATGTTTTTATGCATGCACAATATATAAGGTAAAATTATATACCTTATCTAATAAATTATTTTAAGAATCATTTTTATACCTCACCTTAATTTCTTTATGATAATTAGTCCTCATACATACTTAGTATAAACACATCACGACATAAGCCAATGCATTAGTTTGTCTTTTCCCAACCATGCATCAGATTTAAATTCATATTAATCCGCTCATTAATTCTAGTCAAGGGTTTCATGGCATGATTACATCTCCAATGATGCATCTACTTTTGCAAGCAAGTGACAACCTAAGAAAACCCAAGACTTCTAAAGGGTACAATTATCTAAGAGAAATGGCACGTGGCAAGAAGAAGACTTTTACTAGGACTAAAAGACGTCTAGAAGAACACGTGTTAGCACCAACAAGGAGATATTTTGGAGAAGCAAATATCACTTATATTCTTCAACAGTATCTCAACATTCGTGCAAATGTTAACAAAATATTTTCTTCTTAAGGAAGCAACATCACCTGTAAATAGAGCTCTTCCTCCCTCATTTGAGCATGGTATTGCATTGTATTGCATTGTATCAAATCAAGCCAAGCCAAGCTCTAGCCTCTCAACCACACTTTCATCAAACCTAGCCAAGGTCTCACGAGTCAATTCCTTTTGCCTACCAATCCAAGCTCCACTATCTCTCAGACCAAGTTCTTCCACTCAATCAAGCCAGATATGTACTACCATCATCACATACTACTATTTCCGTCACATTTAGCAATATAAACTCTCATATGCTCCATGTAATATCTCTTATTAATATAGCCCTATTATTGGCAATTGAAGAAGCATGTATAAGGGAATCTCTTGTTACATCCTCATTGGAACGGCATCAAGCTTACCAAAATTGGGTAATAAAAGGTGTGCCACACTCCTTATTTCATGCTAAAATCTGTGCAAGTTCCATATAGTGTATTTTTCTTCTTTTCTCTTTCGACGCTTATTTTTCTTTGTGCCTAGTACTTAGAGGTATCTCATCTTGTTTACCTACGTTAGCTTAGTTTTGAAAATTTTTAGTGTTTCTTATTGAGCTCAACCAACTATTGGAAATTTTCATTTCTCTAAGAACTAAGCCTCTACTTGGTTTTGCTAACCAAGAAGATTTATATACACAAAATGTCCCACTTGCTACGTAAAGCATATATATATATATATATCATTGTGAGTATTAAACTAAAATTTTAAAGGACAATTTGTAACATGTTTGATCCACAAAGATTAGATTCCATTAATGCATCATTAACCCTTTCTATCCTAACTATGATTAGATATAAATTGAGCTTTGATGTCTTTATGTTTGTCTTGTTTTAAGTAAGGGATTTTGTATATGTGTGTGTGTGCAAGAGAGCTAAGCTCCTGTGGCTACACTCAAGGTTTTTATCTTTAATTACTAAGCCTCAATGTGTCAAAGCATCCTACAATTCCTTGCAAACTCTCATAGCCAGAGGCCCCACGCTTTCCTGGCAAGAACGCCCACTTTCAGTTTTTTAGTGAACCCGATGTGAATAAGCCAGGGTGAGGGTTTGCAAAGGCATTTCACGGCTTCAGTCATGGACTCATGGGGGATCAACAAGGCTATCAAGGAATGCAACTTGATGCTGGGAAAATGAAAATGTTTCAAGATTTTTCCATGTTCACACATCAACAAATAAGCTACACAAAGGAGGGAAGTCTCAGTCACAAAGGGGCTTCACTCGATTGTCAACAAGATCGATCAATTTGATAGAAGAAATATTGCAAAGTATCATCATCACTATGAGAAGGAGATGGAATTGAATAGGGTTCTAGAAATCGAGATAATGAGAATCTTTGAGCTTGTTGTGGTGCCAGAGATCTCAGACCGTGTGAAGATCATAAGGGATGAGCATGGTGAAGATGGGCAAGCTGTCAAGGTTGCTATAAAGGATGCGTACTTCATGGAGGATGATGAGAGGGTTACAAAAAGGACATTCCTAGAGTGGGTTGTAAATCCAAAATAAGAGACTTCTATCACCAAATTATTAAGGGAGTTTTGAGTGTCGCTTTGCCCAATTATTAGCAACAAAAAGACATACCTTGGATAGAGAAAAGACAGAACTGTTCTTGCAATTTGTAGGGCTTGAACTTCAAGAGAAGCTTAAACTACTCTAAGAGGACAAGAGTACAGAGCAAGGATTGAATACATAACAAACACGAGTTGAAGATGCAATCTCACTACTTACCAAAAGACAACGTCGATGAGACAAAATAGTGGTGTCTAATGGTACTTTTCTCTCTATCACACTAGAAAGGCCGTCAAAGCCAATTAATCCAATCCCAAAACTGGAAACCACACTAGATGAGTTGGTAAAGTGCATGCAAGATATGAAGTTGAAATTGGCAAGGCTAGAAGAAAGGGGTGAGGGAAACCATTGGGGCAAAGAACATCAAACAAGAAAGGCTTTGTAAATAGGTGTATATGGTGTGATAGCATTAATCATACAAGGAGAGATTGTGACAGCTTTAAGGAGGCTTTGATCAAAGACCTTTTTAAGGATGAAAGATTCATCTCACAGAAATAGGGATAAATTTGGGGACTAACTTTGGAAAAGGTGGTATGAGCAAGTTAGTTGAAGACATGGTTACAAGCTAGGCTATTGCTAGGATTGAGGTAGCAGCCTATGGGATGAAAATTCAACATTGACAAGTAAGGATCTAAGCAACGATGAGAAGGTATCAGATGAGTTATGGCCATATGCACTAGAGTATGCTATAAAGAGAAAGGGAACTAGAAAAATACTACATAAAGCTGGAGATTGTATTTGTGAAACAACAGGGTCAAATGATACAGTGGATGCTTTGTCAAGTCATGCATATATTGCAAAATATCAAAATCATGAAGCTGTCATAGAAGAAAAGAGAAAATGAAAAAATGAAGATGATGGAACCTCAAAAAGGACTACCAGAAGTGGAGGAAACAGAGATACTATTCCATCAAGGGAAGGTTCACCACAACAAGTTCCACCACCAGAATTGCCCATGGAGGATACATCATCCAAGAGTAAGCAGACAAATATCAAAGCAAATATTCTTGCATATAAGTTTCAATATGATATCGAGGCTGCTACAAATGTGAAGAAGGTATTGGAAGAATGAATTTTGAACAATAAAGTTGTGTTTACATTGGGTGAGGTACTTGGGATTACAAAGCGGGAGTTCCATGAAGAAATCATAGACATAATCAAGAGGAAGAGACAAGCATGGGGTGAATGGGATACTTTGAAGGTACAAGGAATGTAGGTACACATCAATGACCATGATGAAAGCATGGTAGGACGCTACCATTCTACTCAAAAGACAAAACATGATCATTATGGATGTTGAGGATGATGATGCTATATACAAGAGTTATTATGCAAGGAGCTATTGGGAAAGAGCCACCACAAAAACCTTTGTCAAGGTTGGAGATCTAGATGAGCTTTATGTATCCCTGATTGATCATGGCTCTGAAATCAACCTCATTTCCAAAAGTCTCTATATGAATGGAAAGTGACCAATTGACACAGATCATGGATGGATCATAAGATATGTAAACAAATCCTCAAGGGATCTATATGGAGCTTTCCCTAATGTCAAAGTGACTATAGGAGATGTAAAGGATGAGAAAAATTTCTTTGTGCAAGAGATGTCAACCTACCCACTCATCTTAGGGCAAGCATTCATGACAAGTGTATGGATGGAGACAAAGGTGATGGATGATGATTGGCTTATGCAAGGATCAAAAGTGAAGTCGGTAAGAAAGTTGTCCAATTCCTCACTATGTGTGTAAACCATGAATGAAGCCATGATAGCTTGCGTGAGAATCCTCTTCCAAAGGCAGCCAGGGGATTTGAAGATCACAATGAAATAAGGGGTTTTGGCCAAGTACCATTGTAAAGCGAGAAGGCAATGGTACAAAGGATAACAGGCTCTTTCCTGATCTAGCTATGCATGAAAATGTTTCCATAGGTTTTCACAAGTTGACAGGGAATGGATCAGTAGGGTTCACAAAACTTGAAGGAATGAAGAGAAGTACTCAACAATATGTACATAATACACAAGCAAGATTTAAGAATATTGGGTTGCTAGAGGACAACAAATACATTACAAGTGTCTTTGAGAATCTTTCATTTGTAGAAACAATGGGTGATCTAAATCCATAACGGTCTCTATTGACCAGGAGAAATTGCAAGTTATTGAAGTTTGTACTTTGAAGTGCATGTGGATACAAAATACATGATTGTGGCAAAGAAGGTTAAACCAGTGCCTTACCTCTACCTTCAAATTGCAGGGAGAAGGTAGAACATGCTTCTTTGTAGCCAAACCTTTAGGATACAAAGCAGATTGGCCACAAGTTTACACAGGAATCTTTGAAAGAGCTTCAAATTGATGTGGCGAGTTTTTAACAACCATTGAGAAGAATTTCTTTGAAGATATGCTTTCCAGACATGGTAAGGCTTTTTCATTTAAGACAAGTGAGATAGGATGTGTAGACCCAAGAATTGTTTCACTTATTGTAATTTTTACTATACCTCATGCACCTTGGAACTTGCAACCAATTCCAATTTCTAAAGCTCACCTGCCAAAGTTGACTAGTTTGCTTAAGGAAAAGATTAAATTGGGCATCTTGGAGCCTTCTTGCACTCCATATTCAAATAGATGGGCCAAAAAATAATGGGGCCTTGCGCTTCATCCAAGACATGTAGCCAGTAAGCAAGGTTACAATCATAAATGTAGGTATAGGGCCAATTGTGTATGAATTTGCAGAAGCGTTTGCAGGAAGAGCAACATACTCTATGGGAGATCTATACTCGTGGTATGATCAATTTCAACTAGCAATGGAAATTTGGTACCTTACCACCATGAAAGACACGCTTGGGTTTGGTAAGGATGTGTACCTTATCGCAAGGAGCAACCAACTCGGTTGCACATATGATGAATGGCATGAACAAAGTCTCAAGTGATTTCGTGCCCTATATTACTACGCCCTTTCTATAATGTGCCAATTAAAGGATGTGACATAAAAGACAAAGATGAGGCCCTAGATTCCAAGGGGTGCCAAAGGTTTGTGGAAAATCATATAGACAATGTGATTATCCAAGTTAGAGGTAGTCAATCTTACCTTGTTAGGAACAAAGTCTATGTTTGGAGTAAACAAAGTACTTATTGTAGGGACTTTTTGTGGTCCCTATGGGAGAAGACCTTGTCCCGCAAAGGTTGATACAATTCAAAGAATGAAGGAGATATGTGTAAGTGTCATCGAGGTACAAATATTCTTAGGTGCATGTGTCTTCTATGTCATATGGCTAACACATTATGCGCATGTAGATGATCCTCTTTATCAATTGCTAAGAAAGAACCACAAATTTGAATGAGGAGATGTATATGTAATAGCTATGAGGAAGTTAAAAGAGTTAATACAGTATGCACCAAATTTGAGAAGATGGATTCTCCGGGGATTCACTGTGTTTTTCCGTACGGTACCACGTGAGTGTACAATGGGAGGGTTTTTAGATTTTGTACATAAGCGTATACAATAGGGGTAGCCCCTCATTATTTCATACTCATACCGTACACATAAACGAGGGAGGGAGGGGGTTACATTGGGGCTACATTCAACTACCTGAGCCACCTTAAATACATTAGTAAGCCTCTCTCTCTCTCTCTCTCTCTCTCTCTCTCTCTCTCTCTCTCTTTGCATTGATAATACTTTCATGGCGTGGTGAAAGTAAGGGCGAACTTGAAATTCTCTTGTTTTTTTGGTCAAAATTAGAATATTTTGTCGGTAATTACAACTAAACTTATGTAAATCTCCTCGTTTTCTTAAAGCCAAGCTCAAACCCCTCTAATTTGTCAAAATTCCCAAAATACCCTTCAAATTTTTAAAATTCCCAAAGTACCCATGTATCTATTTTGGTTGGATTGATCAAGATTTTCTAATTTTTATTCCTTTTTGACAATTGAGATGCATTTTTGAGTGGTTAGCATGTAATTTGTCACATATTACCTCACAAAACAGGAGATTATGTCCACAAAGATAACACATAAGTGTAGTCATCAACAAAATGTCAATCATTGAAGAACAAGAATACATCCTAATTCCTCTCTGTCCTGCCATACATGGGCTAGAGAGAGAGAGAGAGAGAGAGAGCTAGAGAGAGAGAAGAAGAAGAAGAAGAAGAAGAAGACGTATAATAAGAAGAAGAGAGTTTTAACATCGTAGGAAACTATCCTAAGATACCTTAAAGATCTAGCCGACGAGGAGAGCTGAACTCAAGACCTGTTATGTGTGTGTGTGTGTGTGTGTGTGTGTGTGTGAGAGAGAGAGAGAGAGAGAGAGAGAGAGAGAGAGAGAGAGAGAGAGAGAGACGGAGAATGTTAAAGCTGGTATTTATTATGCTAGTTTAAATGTAGAAATGACACATGTGAGAACATAGATTTTCACTCTATATTTGTTTCACCACCTTTCATGGCAACATGATGGCAACAATGTACCCTTATGTATGAACTACACCAAATACTTGGATAATACTATAGTGCTCAAAGGGTGTTCGATACAACTTTAGCTATTTAGCTTTCGAAATGCTCTAGTAATGGTTTCTTTTGTGATAAGATCCCATTACCATATTAGAAAAGCTCAAAATATTGTCCAAGCCTTCAAATTTCTCATCAATCCAGCAAATAATGACAATATTATAGGCTCATGTTTGACCTTGCCTCTCTTGGCAAACTATGCACATCAAGGTTGCCTCAATCTCTATCTCTTACTCTACTAAATCTTCCTCTCTCTCTCTCTCTCTCTCTCTCTCTCTCTCTCTCTCTCTCTCTCTCTCTCTCTCTGTCTCTCTCTCTCTCTCTCTTTCTCTCAAATTTGTCTTCATATTTGGAGACTTCTACCTTGCTCAAAAGTGTGCTTTACATCGATTGAAGAAAGGCACCAACCAACCTTTCATGTGCCAAAAGGGTTACAACCGATTTGCCCTACATGTGACGGACCCCCTACTGGCTCCTCAAAAAAGAAAATAGCCCCTAGCCAGGAATATTCCCTTCTCCCTTGCCTCTACGTCAGCTCCTCCTCCCCTCCTTGGGCAGCCTACCTCCCCACTTTCCCCCTCCTCCTCCTGCCTCCATTCCCCTCCTCTCACTCTCCCCACTCGGATGGTATCATGCCTGTTGTTAACCCTTCCGTTACCTCCCTAGCCTAGAAGGTTGTAAAACGCCAACCCTAACTTTCTTATTAGAGCATCACAAATCCCTTTGTTCTCCAGAATAACACAAGCCATTCTCCAAGATTTTCTGTTTTTATTTGCCTCCAAGCTATGGCAGAGGTGAGGGCTGAAGGTGTTAGCAAGGTTGAGAACTTAGATAGTGAAAGTGATTGTGCCGAGCAACGGTGATCCACCTTCCCCAAAGTCCTGTCATGCACCCTACACAAGGGAAGGTGTATATATATATATATATATATAGAGAGAGAGAGAGAGAGAGAGAGAGAGAGAGGCCTCCTCTGCACACGATTAGCCGCGATGTACTCCACCACCCTTCCATAGGTTTCTGTTCATGCAATCCCTCGAGTGCCAAATGCCATCTTACCTTTCCTAGGACATTCTTAACCCTTTTCAGTGTAAGAAGCTTTCAGTGAATACTAAAAGGAGACTAGTGCCACTTGTCAAAACTTGATTGGCAGGTCAAGAAATTAGCATAATAAGCAAATTATCCAATCATAAGAGTGGAGGAGGAGCATCTACAAAGATACGTTGGCAAGCGTGGATGCAGGCATTGTTGAGACAAGGGGTAGAACGTCGCCGGATCAGAGTAAGGAGAGCAGTAGTACATCAGACAGGTTTCAATGCATTAAGAAACTGTCAGCACTCTGATGAGCTTGGCGTGGATTCGAATAAGGCTCTGCTAAGGATGCTATTTAAGACGATTGTCAGCATAAATAACAGCAGAGGGGATAGTAGCTGTAGGATGAGCCGATCAGCGTCCACGAGTGGCCTCTCCTCGGATATGCAGGGCTTCCTCTCATTGACGTGAACCAATCCTATATGTGGCACCACCACCCGGATGGTGGAGATTGTTGATGACCGGCAATGGCCGGGGGCTTGGCGGCAAACCAGTCCTCTTCCTCATGTAGATTGCGCTATCATAAGCACAAGGTAACGTTGAACGACACCTACACTACCATTGATAGCGGAATGAATTTGTCGTGTATGGGTTATTGACAAGTGGAAAAGTGTGGTTTTCTCTCCAGGTGAGTGATTATACAAAAGGCAGTGAGGAATCAGTTGTGGAGTTAGACAAGACTGCCTAATGGGAGAGTTTCCTTGCTCTTGTACCAAGATTGTGATTGCACATATTTTGAAGGGGCAGTGGCTTGTACAATCAAATGCTTAAGCTTGTCGAGCCTATAAGCACACGTATACTGTTGAAAACTTGTGGATCTGGGGCAGATTCAAGAGTGTAAGGCTTCTCGATAATGCTATATACTACAAATGGTGTGGGTACGTGTAGGTCAAATTGCGGATTAGATAAAATCCAGCAGGCTATTTTATGGGTGCTAATTAGATAGGATGCTAAGAAAACACAAAAGTCGTTGCAAATATTACTTGAGTGTATGGAAGCGAAGTTGGCTTACAACAGAGCCGTACAAGCTTAGGGGTTTTGGTTAATGCAACGTGATGAATCAACACAATCGGTCACAGGGTTTGTCGAAGTAGCCGAATCAGTAAATAGATCATCACACAAATGTAGACACCAGTTGTTGTGTGTGCAAGATGTTGACATTGGCACAAAAATCCATGATGAGATTGCTAGTGAAGGGTTGTTGAATGCTTGACGATGTTTCAATCAACATGTATGCAGTATGTGGTACACTTACAGAAGCAAAAATAGTTCATGATGAGATCCCTATTGCAATGTCATGTCTTGGAATGCACTAATCTCAACATGCCCATGATAGGGAAGCTAGCTATTGCCTATTTTCAGCAAATGTGAAGTGAAGGCCCCACTAGAGGCCATCACATATGCTTGCAAGTTGCACCTTGAAGACCTTGGCATTTTGCAAGATGTTGCCATGGACGAATCCATGATGATATTGGTAGTCAAGGGCCGTTGCTGAAGCGCGCGTGTCTTGCCTGGCAATGATTGCATTGATATGTATGCCAAGTTCAATGTCCTCATAAAAGCACAACCTTTCCTTCAAGAGCTTCTTCTCTGGGATGTCGTCTCTTGGAGCCCGTTAATTGCAATATATGCCTAATGGTTGTCGCAATTAGGAAGCCTTGGACTATTTTCATCAAATACTAAGAAAAAACAAAAATTTCTTAATGAGCTTCTTGTGTGGGATGTCGTTGATTGCAAGATATGTCCAACATGGCTGTTGCTAAGATATCCTGCGGTATTTTCAACCATCACGAAGTGAAGGCCTCTTTCCATATGCAATTACCTAGAGTCTGTACCTTGAAGGCTTATGGCATTGCATAAGACATTGACATCGTCGAGAGAATTTACAAGTTGGCAACTGTTGCAGAAAAAGGTATATAACTTGCTTGGCATCGCTTTGATCAACACAAATGCAAATGGGAAGAAATCATGACAAGGCAACCATAGCATCAACGATGTTCTCCAGCCTCTGTAAACTCAAAAGCAATGTTCTCTTCTTGTAAATCTGCAGTCTTTAGAGAGAATTTTGTCCCTCCAACACTGGAGGTGAAGCATGTGTCCTTCCAACATTTGAGGTGAAAAAAGGTGACTGAGGAAGGGCACATTCCCTATGGTTTATAAAAATTGGATGAGGACAGTGCCACCTCCCCGCCATACATACGTATGGTTTTTTTTCTTTTGGGGGCACAGCATCCCGTGCACGTATTGCATCTCTGCATCGAGACAACATTAATCTTGAAAGGTTTTTGCTTGATACCTCACCTAACTCCCAATTCTCAATTGTGTGGTGAGGTTGTGGAGGTCTTGGAATAACTTCTAGAAGAGATGCTACGCAGCCTTCGAATCAAGCAAAGACTAAATATAGCAAGTACATCAATACTTCGGCTTTCATATTTGTTTTAGTGATCAAGTCTCGTTGGATCGATTCAAACAATCTTGCCCTCAAACCCAAAAGGCAAACTAGTTTCATCTACCTATTTTTGCTTCAACCTTCTTTCTAACGAAGCATCTCCCTTCATTCTATCTAATAAAGCATTAAAAAGGATTGGGTACACCCTCCTTGCACACATCTGTTTTCATAGAGCGGGAAATTGGTCAGTTTTCATAACCTCTACAGCAGGAGAGATCCAGGTCGCCATAGCCAAGTAGCTTCTTATCTCTGCTCTCTCGCTCTCTCCTCTCAGCCTCGCCAAGATGCGTGAGATCTTGCACGTGCAGGGGGGCCAATGCGGCAACCAAATCAGCGCCAAGTTCTGGGAGGTGGTATGCACAGAGCACGACATTGATCTCGTGGGGTCATACAGCAGCGACGCTGACATGCAAGTGGAGAGAGTGAATGTGTACTTAAACAGCGACTCGCTTTGCGTATAATTGGGAGAGAGAGATAAGACGATAAATACAGAGAGAGGTCTGTGTTGCGAACGCCCATGATGAGAGATGCCCCAAGTCCTCGATCATTTCTTTGTCTTTCACACTCTAGCTGAGCGAGCTGCATATGGCTAGAAGCTCCGTGAGGTTGTGAGCTTGTGAAAGAGAGAGTGGGTTCGCGACGTACATGAGAGATATCTGATGAATAATGACACCACTGCTCAGTTGCATTACTCGGGCTTTCATATGTCCCCTGCAAATAGGGGAATATCTTACTTAATGAGTCGCAGAAATTTTGGAATGATCGCAATGTTTACATGATTATGGTGTAAAGTCCAGAAGAAACGTAAGGTTCACAGTGCACTACCGATAGATCATGTCATCTGCTTATACTCAAGAGTATAGTTTGACCAATGGAAACACCTGGGGTTACTCAACAAAGAGAAATGGCTTTCATAGTTAAGTGGTCTCTTGTACATTAGCCACTGCACATGTGATTTATCAGAGCTTGAGAAATCCATGGAGGACCCCGACATCTTCATACACAATGGAGAAGGACGTAGCAGCACCCCTCCTCCTCCTGCATTTCAAGCCTCACATGAAGAAAATGGCATGGCGAGTGCAAACTTTGCTCCTGCAAGTGCAACATTTAGCAATTTGACGGCCAGATTTAGCTCGGAAGCACATAAAGCTGGTCGAGAACAAGCAGAGTGGGGCCTTGGAAATGCAGGAGATGGCTGGATGCCCAAGTTTTGGAAGGCGCTCAGCACATCAGAGCCCATCCATACCTATGTGTAGGTGAAACTACCGATCGGTGTTGTGTTATGTGCGTCGCATGGTGCTCATGGATCTGGAGCCAGGTACTATGGACAGTGTTCGAACAGGCCCCTATGGGTAGATCTTCCGCCCTAATAACTTCGTCTTTGGCCAGTTCGGAGCTGGCAACAACTGGGCCAAGGGTCACTACACCAAAGTCGCGGAGCTCATTGATTCTGTCATTTACGTTGTCTGCAAAGAGGCTGAAAACTGTGACTGCCTTCAAGGTGAGTGCCTTTACGATCTCATTCTATCCTTCTTTATTCTATTTTATTCTGTGAAATGTTGTTTCGTCATGCCTTCTTTGCCATTCTCCGATGGTACAATTCCATTTATGTCTGGTATAATGATTATGTTGTCAGTTTTATTTATATTTGACAATGTAGCTAGCCTGTGCAATCGTCTTGTTTGAAAATAATATTCAGATTTGTTCTCAGTGAAGGTTTGAAAACAATGTTCAAATCTGTCCTCAATGAACATTGTTAGATTTCTTTAAATGAAATTTTCACTGCTGCTGTTCTAACTTCTCTAGCTTCCTAGTATCCCCCCTCACTTGGTAGACATTGGCTTTAGATCTACGCTCACCACTCCCAGCCAGTGTTGGATTTCAAATTTGTTTCAAGTTAGCAAGGCTTTGCCACAAACTCTTTCTTCAATCAATGTTAATCTGTAAACTATATATTGTTTCTATGCGTGAGACGTTTGTCTATACGCTATGATGCAAGCTTTTGTAGTGGCAGAAGCTTCAATGTCTTCAGCATTGTGTCATTAATCCTACCAAATTGGTTGATGGTGTCTTGTATACCTGGAACGACGGTTTTTTTTCTTTCTGTTGTAGCTATACCCCATAAAAAAGCTAGCTTTTCTCTACTGATCAGTTAAATCTGTGACTGCTTGCTTTCAGGCCTTTGTTTTGTAGTTTTGAGCTCTATCTCCTGCAGCAAGTTCGCGTTCTCAACGGCTTCCTTGGGCCTCATCTTATTAAGCTTCCTCTTTTCAAACTTCTTCGGCAAGGATGATGACGATGCTAGAGGAGTTTGTGCTGACGCTCATGATGTGAGGCCAACACCTTGCAAGGGAAGCGATTGCCAGACGCAGGGTGGGTTCTCAGTTCACTTTAGTCGTGACTCATTTTCGCCTGCTCAATGCCCTTAGGCTTTAGCTATGGTGTCCAAGCCTTGACCTGCTGATCAGTGACGTTTAGTCTTGACGTCCCGACCTGCTGGAGCTGGCATCTGAGTCGCGACCACTTTGACTGTAGCCACCAATGTTGTTGACTCCCTGAGCCTCTTGTTGCCTATTCGATGCATTAAATCGGCTTTTAGATCATAGTTTGAAGCATCTCTCGGTAGTTACACTAAATCTTGTCACATTTTTTCAAGGCAAGCTCGAAATCTAGCCTAGATCTTGCAAGTTAGTGATGCTCACAATTTTGGGTGGTAGTGTTGTATTAACTCAATAAAGAATGTACTTAATCTCAAACTAGATGTGTGACATCATAGCGTCGTTAAAGATTTTAGGATTGTTAATTTCTTTTATACGTAGTTACAAATTCTATAGTCTCAATTTTCCACATGGTCATATGGCTTGACCGGGTTTATCTTGAGCTATAGTTTCTTGCTAAGTGTTAACCCTCACGGCACACGGACACCCTATCGCCTACGACGGACACCGTAACCGTATTATGTATTTGGTAGAGTCAGGTACCGGGCTTGTCGGACCAATAGGAAAAGGGTAAGAGTGATCGTCGATGACAGGCGCACTCTAACTGGGACATTCAAGGGATTAGTTGGCTAAGCATGGGCGCCCAAGTGTGAATGGGGTGAGCTCATATAAAAGCCAACTAAACCTAATTTTTACTCATTCTCTCATTTGTGCAATAGAAGAGTGCTCTTGCTCCATCTCCATCTCCATCTTCTTCTTCTTCACCTCCTTGTGTGTGTGTGTGTGAGAGAGAGAGAGAGAGGGAGAGTGTGTGTGCGATCGAGCATTACGAAGGCACGATGGTGGCGAAGCGGTTGAGCGCGGCACGACTGCAGCTTCTTCTTCATCGCGGCGAGGAATCCACCACGAAGGCGAGCGTAGAGCGGTGAGTGACACACCTTTTGCTCTCTTGAGCTTGCTAGTTTAGGCTTGTTGTGTGCTTGGAGCCGTCTGTGGCTCGCACACGGTGTATCGGCAAGTCCCTTGCTTCGATAGTGCGGCAAGGAGCGCACATTTTTGGCGCCGCTGTCGGGGATATGCCCTACACTAAGCTCGGTTAGCACTTTACGCTTTCTTGTGGTGCAATCTCGAAAGGCAGGGAATGAGTGTGTGTAGTTGTGTGAAGATTTCTGTTTTTTGCGTTTTCTACGTTTTCTGGTTTGCACTGCACAGTTAGCATTTCTTGCGTTATTGCATTTTCTGGTTCTGTCAAGTTTCAATTTCTGCATTTTCTGTGTTAAATTTTCTGTCAAGTTCCAATTTCTGCAATTTTTTGCATTTTCTGTGCTTTTTCAATTTTCTGCATTTCTTGCGTTTTTTCAATTTCTGCAATTTCTGCAATTTCTGTTTCTGTATTTTCTGCATTAAATATATATATATATATATATATATATATATATATATATATATATATATATATATATATATATATATATATTATTTTTTATTATTATTATTTTTTTTTTGGAAAAAAAATCCGAAAAAAAAAAACCGAAAAATAAAAACGCGAGTGAGCGGGCGGTTAAATTTTTTGAAAATAAAAAAACGTGAGTTTTAAAACGCACAGGCTGGTCTGTATAAAAGATAGATCGGGATCGTTTCCCCAAGCCCAAGCTCAAGCCCAGGCCCAGGCTTCAGTCCTCAGTCTTATGATATATACTAGATTCACTCTTATATATATACCCTACTCCCTCAAGAGGGAATGAGAGCATGTGGGACAAGTCCTCCACTCTCCTCCCTTCTCTTCCCACTTGCACCCTTAGACTTTCTAGTTTGGGCCTAATTCCCTACTGGAAATTGAGAGTTTTAGGGATTCCGAGGGCATAGAGTGACCAAACGGAGGGCTGTAAAGCACGGCACGACCCTCTGACCGAGATGCTCGTTTTGAGCTATCATACGCTCTATTCTATAGCCGGGTCAGAAAAAAAGGACCAAAAAGTCAAATTAAGAAAAGACTTGGGTTGCAAAACACCCAAAAATACTAGGTGAGCAGCCTTCACGGGCACTCACTGACACTTCTAGGGGATCAAGTCATATGAACCTACGCTCTGGACGAGTGTTAGAGCATGATCATATTGGTAGTGCCTCTGTTCATACGGACACCCATTACCCATCCACGATAGGATTTAGACCCTCAGCGGGGACACAAGGTAGCACCACCCAAGACCCTAAAATAGCCGCTAGTGATTCCTCCTCCGACTCAGAAATCATGGAAGCATACCCTATCCAAAACACTGAGAGAGAAGGCCATGCACCTCCCAAAGCTCCACAGCCTAGTACTAGTATGTTTAGCCGTTTCATAGAAACATTAGGTAGAGCTACTCGCTCGGAACCTGATGTAAATGAAGCACACGAAGGGGGTGGGGAAGTGGACTCTCCTTTCACATCGCACGTGGACCCCACACCCCCAAAGAGTGTCCATATGGATATCCTACCTGGGATGACTGAGTCCGACAATGTGGATTTGTTCCACCTAGCATCAACCATAGACACTTGGGGAAATAGGGGGACGACCTGGGTAACACCTGAGGGGGATGAAATGCCTATACCCTTAAATATGCTACAAGCAATGCGTATCGCTTCCGACAAGACTCATCCTAATGTAACGAAGAAAACATACAAGTGGGTCCCTAAAGCTTCTTTAGTGACCATATCTAGTGCTAAAAAACAGAAGCCTTGTAAGAAACGTACCACTCGCTCCAAGAAAAGTAAGAAAATGTTGCGATGGATCCATCCCTAAACGACTATTGGAAGCCCAAGGCTACTATCAAGGAAATGATCAAATCTGGGTGCCAAAACGTAGATTGTGCTCTTACCTATCACCTGACCCATGTGAGCCCAATCTCGTAGCTCCAAAACGAATCAATGATCGTGGAAAGAAAAAAATCACAGAATGCTACACACCCGCTCCCGAGCTAGTTTGGGTACCAAAGAAAGAACGATTTGTTCCACCTAGCTCAGGAAGGGGGGAGTCCCAAGAAGCTTCTAGCTCCTCATGTAATATATCCATAGAGGTAAAAGCTTCTACACAGCCTCCATCTATAGTAGTGGACCTCCATGAAGCTACAAAAGAATCCACACCTCCCAGTGTTCAAGAATCACCTGATGAACCACTTCAAGTTCGATCCTGGGAGAGTACCTTACCACCCTTGCAACTTGACGAGGCACCTAGGGTAATAGAAAACTACTTGCAAAAATCCTCACCTATTACCAACTGGAACAATTGGTTTCAAAGGGTGACAAGCTCATTTCAAATGGTATGATCTACCCAAAGAAGGGGGGAGTGTTTGTGGATATCCATCATTCACTTGCTTCCCTCTCAACCTTTTTCCCTGACCTCTATATCTCCCGATCTTAGGGAATGTACATATAAAGCTTTATACTCACCAAAAAAAAAAAAAAGAGCAAGAGCAATTAGCAAACGAGTATGCACATTAAAAGTCAAAACATTGACTCAGACCTACACATGTCACAATTGGTACAATGAAACAGAAACCTATGCCATAAAACACCTTTGATCCTCATCACTTGAGTGATGGAGGGTAGGTAAGATTAGTACGATAGGAGTGTTTCTGTTTTAGAGTTGAGAGATTAGCGAAGTTCTCTTTTCCCACTGATGTGCCTCTTAGAGGTATTGTTTGTGTTTCCTAGTGTGTACAGGAGCGTGTTGCTATTGATAGGATTTGGACTTTCATGGAATCTTTCTCTCGTTCACACTTCAAATCAAGCGTGACCATCAACACAAACAGGTGTTTCTTGTCCATTAGCATTGCCCTTATCTTTTTGCATTCATGTTTGTCTGCTTTGATTGTGATTGGTAGCCTAATATTCACCACATTTGCTTACTATCAAACATTTAATTCAATGTAATGTTTTGTCATAATCACTTGTCTAGGTTTAAAAATCAAGCAGTCCGACTAAGCTAGTTTGACTAAGCTAGGTATTAGAAATCTTCTCTTAATACCATGGGGAATGCCTTCCTAATAAGCAATGGTTACTTAGGTTCTTAATCCGATTTAGGCAGCATTGTATGAAATGTACTAGGGCTTTCTAGTGGGCTTGACCCTATTGAACTTTAGCTTAAGTATTATAAAGGGAGTTTACTAATGTGATGAGCCTGGGGAGGGTAACAGTGTTATATGACCCCCCAAAGTTACAAAATTTAAATGCTGAAAATGAACAAACAAAAAATCAAAGTGCCACAATGTAAAATTTTAAGCTGGAAGAGAAATCTCAGCTTGATTTGGTACTTCACTCACATGTATCGCCTATGGTACTAGAGCCCTAGAGGTTCCCAGTGTGGGCGCTTTTCCTTGAAAAGCAAAAAACCCAAGGCATACAAAATAAGCACACACATCATAATTGAATCAATGTGAAAAGACTTTGGGGGGTCAAAAAAAAAGTAATCAATCAGGCGATGATTTCATGAGAAATTCCTTTTATGGTAGCTTAACTACAAGGTTTTCTAGATATAGCCTCTAGTCAGCCCTCGAACATGAATACTTGGCTCTCGCGATTAAACAACTTAATTGACCACTGAAAATTAAGAAGCTTACCCATGGTATTAATATTCGATCTCTAGTGCCTTTCGACCGTCAAATTAGCGACCCCAGACTTGTTTAATTTTTTACCTTTACATCTGTTTATGCATTTGATTACATTGCAATTTAATGTTCATTGCTAACAAATTGTTTGAAATTCTTTTACCAATCAATTTTTCTACCTAAAATTACATATGCTTTTTAAGAGAATGCAATTACTGTGCCAATGTTGTTTGATTTTGCAGTGACTGAAGAAGGCTAAGGACATTCATCTCAAATGCTCTTCCACCTCGACGAACCAGCTTCAACTCAATAGCTTCCGAGGACGGAATCTACATCAGGAAGGGGGGCATGTTAACCCTCACGGCACACGGACACCCTATTGCCTACGACGGACACCGTAACCGTATTATGTATTTGGTAGAGTCAGGTACCGGGCTTGTCGGACCAATAGGAAAAGGGTAAGAGTGATCGTCGATGACAGGCGCACTCTAACTGGGACATTCAAGGGATTAGTTGGCTAAGCATGGGCGCCCAAGTGTGAATGGGGTGAGCTCATATAAAAGCCAACTAAACCTAATTTTACTCATTCTCTCATTTGTGCAATAGAAGAGTGCTCTTGCTCCATCTCCATCTCCATCTTCTTCTTCTTCACCTCCTTGTGTGTGTGTGTGTGTGAGAGAGAGAGAGAGAGGGAGAGTGTGTGTGCGATCGAGCATTACGAAGGCACGATGGCGGCGAAGCGGTTGAGCGCGGCACGACTGCAGCTTCTTCTTCATCGCGGCGAGGAATCCACCACGAAGGCGAGCGTAGAGCGGTGAGTGACACACCCTTTGCTCTCTTGAGCTTGCTAGTTTAGGCTTGTTGTGTGCTTGGAGCCGTCTGTGGCTCGCACGCGGTGTATCGGCAAGTCCCTTGCTTCGACAGTGCGGCAAGGAGCGCACACTAAGACATGTCTAGCATACGTTGGCTCTATGTATCACACATAGACAATGTTTTTATTTTGTATATAATTACAAATATAGACACGTCTAGCATACCTTGGGTCTATGTGTCACACAAACACAATGTCTTTAATTTGTATATAATTACAAATATAGTCTCAATTTGTCACATGGTTGACCGGGTGTGTCATCTTGAGCTATTGATTTTTATCTTCAGTTCTTCTAGCTATCCATATGGCTTGATCGGGTCTCTTGAGCTATCCATTCTTACCAAATGTGTAGTTGTGCTTCCTTTTACGATAAAAAGCGTTCAAAGATTTTAAGATCGATAGTTTCTTTTACATGTAGTTACAAATTCTATAGTTTCAATTTCCCCCATGGTCATATGGCTTGACCAGGTGTGTTATCTTGAGCTATAGTTTCTTGCCAAGACACGTCTAGCATACCTTGGGTCTATGTGTCATACCACCACTTTGAAGTTAGATTCCTTTGACTATATTGAAAATGTGTTTGATTTTAATGTGTAAGATAATCCTTAAATCCCAAGTGGGAGCCCAAGATGAGGTGGACAGTTTTTGGAAAAAGAAATTATGTGATGAAAATCCCATGTGGGAGTCCAAGAACAGGGTATACTGATTTTTTTTGAGAAAGAGGTCTCCGTACAAAAGGAGACTATGGTGAAATTTTTAAGATTTATAATTTATGTATAAACTCAAAATTAAATACAGATGCTGCTTTTTTAAAAGTTGCATTTTGCTTCAGCATAGATGTGCATTCATATCACATATAATTGTTTTTGTTCAAAAAGATCAATATTTTAATGGATTGTTTTGTAATGTGTTTTGATTTGATGAGTGAAGTTTTTCATGGTCGTTTAAAATTATGCATTATTTTTTATTCAAAGAACAATCCATTTCATATGTGTGCCTTAAATCCCATGTGGAAAGCCTACTAAGTAGGTGGCTAGTATCATATATTTTAAGATTGAGATTTGTATCAGTTTACAAGGCAAATGCTATTTGTTTTTTGACAAATTACATTGAAACGATTGGTTTATTTTAATTTAGTAATCATCATATTTGTTGCTTTTCATGGTTTGTTCTCTTAACATCTATTGCAAATGGAAACACACTATAATGTACACTTCTATTCATTTGCAGTTCAACATGTATTTTTGCAAAAGCATGTGCTTCTAAAATTGTTATGTTACTAGTAGTGGGTCATTACATTCCGTACGAAATCCGTATGAGGAGGGATGGCTCAATGCGAGAACGTCCATATCTTGTCCGTATGTAGGGGATAGGTTAGCAAGTAAGATACCGTACATAGGGGGGTTTCTCTAATTTTGATGCACGCAAGTGACATCCCCCCATTACTAATAGTGAATCCCCCGGGGGTGGATTATGCATGTGGATGGCCTGTCATTGTGGTAGTGGATACAAGCCCTACAGGGATTGGATGGCAATAGGGCAAGATGATGACAAGGGGCACATGTATGTGGTAAGGTTTGGAGCTAAAGTCCTAAATACTTTCCAAATAAATTATCCATAAGTGAAGAGGGAACTGTGGAGCATAGTTACAGCCTTGAAAGTTGTAAGGAATATTTGATTGGAGAAAGTGTAATCGTGGAAACAGGTTGCTTGCCTCTTCTTGGAATGATCACAAGTTGTTCAACAACTCCTGATATTTCTATGTTGCACTAGATTGCATACATCAAGTCCTTAAATCCAGAATTCAAGCATATTAAAGGGAATGAAAATCCAGTTGTGGATATGCTCTCTAGGGCAAGGTATGAATATGAGGAAGATATGATAAATGAGATTGATGATGTAGGGATGAATTTCTACACAATATCTCATGCTAAAGGTAAATATGTATGCTGTATAAGTTCATTCGAAATTTTTGAATACTTGGCAAAATGAGATACTTGGTGCTTGCATTAGAGGATTTGTCTCTCAAGTTGAAGGAAGGGCATTAAGAACTAAAACTATAGAAGCAGTATGCAGATTCCTCTTAGAAGATGTAATTTGTAGATATGGATGTGCTGGAAAGATAACTGTAGATAGGAATTTTTTCAAAAGATTGGGCATTAGACTTTCTCTCACATCTTCTTACAACCCTGCAGGGAATGGGAAAAGTGAACGGGGCCATCCCTCAATCATCAAGGCTTGCAGAGGCAGAGCTCATTAATGGCCAAGGCAATTACCATATGCTTTGCGGGCTGACCGTACAACGCATAGTTCAGTCACACATTACATGCCTACTGAATTGATATACGGTCAAAAACCTGTGATGCCTATAGAGGATGTGGTTCCCACATGGAATGTGCTACTTTGGGAAGAAAACATAACTAGAGAAGGTCTTCTTGCATTACAGATTTGACAACTTGAAAGAAGATTAGAGGACATTGAAGCATCATTATCAAGATTTAAGGAAGCAAGATTAAAGAACAAAGATAGGTTTGAAAAGAAAGATAATCTTTGGCCAAAACACATTGAAGAAAAGGTGACTAGGTTCTAATGTATGATAGCAGTCTAGACAATCAACATAATTTCATGAGAAAGTCTATTAAGAGATGGTTTGTCCAAAGCTTAACAATATGTGAGCTTGATGGGACACAAATAAAGGTTCTTGTTGCCGGCCAGAGGATGGGACACAAATTAAGGTTCTTGTTGCAGGGAAGAGGATCAAAATGTTCAAAATAAGGGATGAAAATGTAGCATTTGATGAAGATGAAAACGCAAATTTGTTAGAAGAAGGAGAAGATGAAGATGTGGAAGTGGACAATAAACCTTCATGAGAATTGAGCCACCAAACTTCAAGTATGACACATACAGGAGGATGTGCAGGTTTGGAGGGGGTAGATGTCGTGCAATAGCACCTACATAGCACAACAATAACTTCATGGAACTTACTACATTCCATACCAGAATGGTAGAGTTTTGTCTTGAAGCTAGACGAGTGTGGGATTCTAAAAGATAAGAAGCTTGAGCAAGTTACAATAACATTGATGAATAGGGCACTTTCAAAGGGTCTTATTAATGATTTTTTATACTTCAGTGTTCAATCAAAAGTGCACATATGGTGGCTGGGTGCTTTCGAGGTGATACATTTTCTTACAACCCTTTTACTAAATTAATAAATCTCATTTCACATCACATCATGCTTAATCTTTTAGGTAAAGGAGCACGACCATTGCATTTTGTTATGGGTCTTCAATAAACCCCCATTCTTGACATAATTGACGGCCAAATGAATTGAGGAAAGGTGTTGTATGTAGATGGGAGGGGAGACTTTCAGGTCCATTCGCATCTTGTAGGTGACCTCAAAACATTGAAGTGTATGTATAATTGTGGAATGGATGCAATGACAAAATCTCCATGTCTATTCTACATGGAGTCTACAAAGTTGATGGACCCAAAGTGATGGAGAGAAAGGCTCCTACTTGACACAATGAAGATCCTAACTTCTATCCAGTTCTTGCAATTCCACTTGTTAATGTCCACATTTGTGCAATGCATGCTCTTTGTAGAGCTGTGGAGAAGTTAGTATATATCTACATTGGGTTTTCTTGTAAAATAAATAAGTTTATTGAGAGCCATATGGCGATCAAGGCCCTTGAATTAGTATTTTCAGATATAGATCTCCATGGAGGCAGTGTCAAAATCCAACGAGACGACAAAAGATCAAGCAAAGTGAAGGATGTTCCTTCTAAATGATCCTTTGGGGGTGTCAAGTATTGTAGATTATTATCCAAACCACTGGGTATAAAAGATGTGAAGATGAAAAACAGTGGAAGGGTATATCACTCCACCTAGGTTAGCAAAGGCGAGTATCTGCAATGGAAAAATTTGCATATGGCTATGAAGGACCAGGTGCCATCTACTCATAACACAAAGGTTGACGTGTGTCATTCCATAGATGCTCTCTTTTTGATGAGTGACAAAGATGACTGGTTACAAGAGGATCTTAGAAAGTTTAAGGAGAACCTACAGCTTCTAAAGAAATCATTGAAGACAGCATGGATAGATACATAGATTACTCATTATATGGTACTCTCAAAACAGTTTTTGTGAGTATTTTCTCTAACACACTTTTCTTCATCTACAAAAATTCATTTTCAACCATGTACAATACTTCATTCAAAAGTTTGGAAACCCAGTCATATGGAATACCCAAGGCTTAGAAAAGTCTCACTACATGGTGAGGAATGCCTACTTCAAAAACACTCAGCATGGTGGTTCTCGAGACAAGGAAAATAGTCTGAAAGAGATTTTCCAATGGTTCTATTGCAAAATATTTCATGCATATAGAAGAAGAAAGTATTGGCGTCCTCAACACAACATCACACACAATTAAAAATTTACAACTAGGAAAAATTAAACGATTTTAGGCTTTCAACAAATTCAATGCTTGAGAAGGCTAAAGAAAATGGAGAGAGACAATGGAATATGTCAATCATAGGTGAAGCAAGAAATTGAGTGTTTGACACAATATGTACTTCAATAAATTTTGAGAAAATTAGATAGACAATAAGGTGTTTGCCGCAAAACATGTACAATATGTTTAATACTAGTTCTATAATTGGACACTTAAGTGTCCTGAGACACTAAAGTGTCTTGTTTTTCTACCAAGTTATAGCAATTTATTTGTCAAGCTAGAAAGAAGTTTTTTACACCTTGCTTCTACCATAGATTGGTTATGAGGGAAAGAAAACACTGGATTTTTCTCTATATCAAAAAACCATATGTATGGAGAGAATTTTGGTAAGTTCTAAGACATATATTTTAGTAAAATTTCAAGCTATTTTGTCAAAAAAATCATAAAATTATTATATCTTTTTGTAGAGATGGCCTTTTTTATATTTATAAAAGCCAAGTATTAGCACTTAGTGTTACAAAACAATGGAACGCACTTCAAAGATAAGTTTCTAAGTCACATACAAGCTATAGACATAATTTCATACTTGAGCACGTGCTGAATAAGAGCATAATTTTGGTCTTCCAAAGGTCCCCTCATGAAATTGGTACTAATCTAGTGCAATTTGACAACTAAAAATGACTTTATATGTTTAAACCAAGAAACTATGTATTTTTTGGGCTCCCTAACTCAATTAAATCTCGTTGCTTGAACTCTATCTTGAATTTTTTATCGTGAAAAAACTCTTGAAAATCTTGAGTTCTCCATAATAACATTGAAACCAAGGTTTTAGGCACCCCAATCGTGTATGTACCACGTAATTTGATACATTTAGCTGATCTACATGGAAAGTTTGATAGTATTTGAGGTTTTGAATGCTTATGTCTCAAGAATGAAAATATGAAAGTTTTCTCTTATGCAGTTTTGAATATTTAAAATGATCCAATAATTGTTGCATACCAAAGCCCTTCTAGTTGCCACCTTGAGTGCTCAATGGAAAGGGCAAGCAATGTATCACCTTTTAAAACTCACAAATACATCAAAAACATATTTTTCTTTGTATGCAACGATATGCTTGAAATGACCATATCAAACACATGTAACTTTCCATTATTTTATATACTCCAAAGTCAATTTTCTTACACATGAGACTTTCAATTATCTATAGCAAACTTGTGGAAGAGTCATCTAAAATTTTCTACAAGCTCGCTTTATTTTTTCTTGAGCCTATAAAGGTGATTTATTCAAAGAGTCAATCGTAGTCTGACGAGGGTCAACTTGATGAGTATAGTTCTTGATCATGATAGATTCTAAAATGCAAGGTTATATTTTTAAAAGACCCTCTAGCTAACATAGTTTAAGAATATCAAGAGGGTTTTCTTAAATAAACCGTTTAATGCAAGTAGCATTTAATTTAAATTTATTAAAAAAGGACACTTAAAGTGTCCTGTTTTGGTACCAAACTAGTGTTAAGACAATATATACAAGTCACAAGTTGTGTTATATTTGTTGAGATTTTAGATACATGTACTGACACATTTCCCTTGTATCTTAACATCATGTGTTTTTCATACTCTAAGAGTTCATTTGTGTTTTGTTTTCCTAAGGATAGTGCTAAGGCTATGTAAGTGTAGTAATATGTAGCACACACACCTGTATACCCAAGACTATATCCATTTGCATCTTGTTTTCCTAAGGATAGTGCCATTGTTGTGTAAGTGTAGTAATATGCGTCACGGTCACGTGTATACCGAGGATTATATCCAAAACAGTCCCTCGTAAACTTTTTTCGACAAGAATGACTTTGTTCGGTTGTTTGGCAGCATCGGTCCACCGAGGAGGAGGGATAGTGTCTTTAGGGAAAATGTTGCAAGAATCCCTTGTTGCAGCATTCAACTGTGAAATACAAGTATTTGTGCCTTGAAAATTTTGTCTAGATATTGTGAAATAGCTACATCTCGGCCAGGGTACTCTTGGGTGCAACGATGGAGGAAGTCATCCTTTTTAGCTATCCAAGACTGCAGACAAAATTAAGTGTCAGATTTAGAGAAAAACATGGGCGGAGGGGAGGGGGCATTAACATAAAACATTCATCTTGCATCCAAAGTTTGTCCTTCCATAGGTCCATCAAGCAACTCGAACCCATTTGTTGGGAACTTGTACCATTCCTCTATTTCTTCATTGCTCCTTGAGGGCCTCAGACTATTCCTGATTGCTTGAAAATTTTCCTTATTAGAGACTGTCTCCTTATACTTTTTTGCTTTCTAGAAACATAGTTTGAGGGACTCTAGTGGGCTGATGGAGGTCTCCATTGCCTCGTCACCACTATTGTCTTTGGAGACAAAGCCACTCCTCTCCTTGTTGAATTTGGAGAGCGTGCCTAGTGCAAAGTCTTTCAATAGGAAAAAAATACTTTGAATGTCAATGACATGGAGAAAAAGGTATATCCTATCACCAAATCTAAATTCTAGCACACTAAGGAGCATCAACTCAGCTTGTTTCTCATTGAATCTAGACACATCCAGGGGTAGCTTAATTTTTGATGTTTTCATAGACAACATATTGCATTGATCGACATCATTTGCTTTAGCCTAAAATTTAATGGCCTCCTCTATCTCTTCCACTTCATTATAGTCCTTTTCTTTGTTCTCTTGTTCATCTAGAGGTAGATCTTATTTCTCCATGACTTCATCAGGGTTTTTCATAGGACTAGCATGAAGTGTATTTAGATAGAAGAAAAATTCAAAAGAATCTTGGATAAGCTTGCACTCCTCTTTGTGCATAGGAATTGTTTAATGGGCTTGTTCTCTCTTCTGTACTGTCTCTTTGATTCTCTCTCTCTCTCTCTCTCTCTTACACACACACACACACACACACAATCTCTCTAGCTCTCTCCCTTTGAATCTCTCTTTCTCTCTCTGTCTCTCTCTCCAATCATACATAAATCATTTTTTATTTGGTCTCAGGGGAGAGAGAGAGAGAGAGAGAGAGAGAGAGAGAGAGAGAGAGAGAGAGAGAGAGAGATTGAGAGAGATCGGAACTACCTATAAGGTTTCTTAACAATGACCACTAAAGAGTCAAACAACCTACTTTTTCAACTACAACAAAGCTTTGAGGTATTTTGGTGTTGAGGAAGTGTACTCCATTCAATTTTTCTTTGTGTGCCCAATTTCATGGAGAGTTACCTAGCAAGAGAGAGAGAGAGAGAGAGAGAGAGAGAGAGAGAGAGAGAGAGAGAGAGAGAGAGAGAGAGAGAGAGAGATTTTATTATCGTCCTCGGAGTTTAGATATGACCTATGGGACCAATGTTACATGTGATGTAGTATGTGTATGACTGATGAGTGACTCTCGATGCTCCAAAACTATGGTGATGAGTGTCACAATGGAGAGCCCACTTTGTGGCTGGGAGAGGAAAGTGTGTAGCTAGGTCTAATTCATGGCTGAAAATGTGAGAGAAGCAAGTTCGGATGTGAACAAAAGATGAGCACTCTAGTAGTGTGTGGTACTCACTCTCGAACTTGCAATGGGCATAATGTGCATAATTGATTTGGCTCTTCTCCATTGCCACAACGCCCTATCTCACATCATAGAAAATGGGAGCTAAGCCAAATGGCAATGATAGTGCATATCATCAACAAGGGGATAGGCTCAAGCATGTAAGTGTGAGTATGGTTTCCTCTTTCAGCGAAGAACATGGTTTTTTAGTTGGGGGCAATATGGGTGGTGTAATGTATAAAACGTGACCCACTGGATTTCTCCCAAGTTGTAATACATTGGTGTTGTAGAAAATATTCATTCACTTGGGAGTCAATTGAAGCATCATGTAGCAAGTGTAATGCATCCCATCTCCCAAACCACTTCTTTATGTCTTGCATCCATCGTGTGCTCAAGATCTTTCTTTTATGCATCTTTTGAAATTTTTTGCTTGCTTACCATGCAATTGTAGGAAGTCGATGTGAGGGGTTTTGACGCACCTGTATCATGTACTCCACAACCCTTTCCATGTTCATGACCTCAATTGGAAGAGATCCCGACTCAATAAGTAAGAGAATATATAGTGTTTGTGTCTTAACTTGGATAAATTTTGTAAAATAACACTTTTGGACATTGCCAAACTCTTTCCAAGTAGACTTTGAGATGCTCCCGCCCCACACTTCCACTCCATAAAGAAGAACCGGTGTCACTAATGCATCAAAAAGATACTTCTTGAGAACCCAACACTTGATATTTCTCGCACTACACACGTTCTCAAATGCATAATATGCTCTCTTTCCCGCTTCCAAATGATGCATAGCACATTCATGCCACTTGTGATTGGACGGAATGTCAGGGCCAAGGTAGTTAAAGCTGTCAACAACTTCAAGTATCTCATTGTTGTACACACTGCATGGCTTCTCCTTATGGTTGGTTTTCACAAGCATAACCTTTTTTTGGATTTGTTCACAATCAGCCCACTATGCAAGAAAAAGTTCTCAAGGGCAAACATAAGCTTTTGTGCAGCTCCTAAGGTGTGTGCTAGAGGCTCTACATCATCCGCACACAACAAAAGCATGATTACCACATTGCAAATAGTGAACTCTTCAATTCCTTCTTCTTGCATAAAGTCAAGTACCATTTGTTCCAATTGATCGATGCATAGACCAAAGAGAGTTGGTGACAATGGACATCCTTGTTTAACCCCAATAGTGCTTACAAAAAAATTTGAAATTTCTCTTCTCATGCGCAATTGACAAATTACCTTCCCATAGATTCGAAAAACTGCAAGCATAAACTCACTTGGCACTTGTAGTTCTTCCATCCTTCTACACAGATTGTTACGTGGAATCATATCAAAGGCTTTCTTGAAGTCCATAAAACCTTTCGACTTAAAAGAGTGACATAGTGATAATTCATAAAACCTTTCAATTGATTGCCTTTCAACTGACTTTTCAAGAGGACACGAAGAGTGACAAGATGACCAATAGTGCTATGACATCAATGAAAATCTTTCATCTCCATTATGAACCCAAACAACTTTACCATAAGAGACCCAATCATTATAGTCTAGTAGTTGTTTACATTCGTTACATCCCCTTATTTATGGAAAGGGTTAATCCAATTAGAACTCCAATCATAAGGCATACCATGTTTAAGTGCAAGGTTGCACATATCACACATCCACTCATGGGTAAAATCTCCCGTCCATTTGATCATCACCGGATTGATACCTTGAAGATCTCCCACTTTGTGAGTGGCCAACTTTTCACACTGCAAGAGGTACTTCACATTAGCGACGCTCGCAGTGCGATGCTCAAAAGTGAAAACCCATGGCGTCGCTATGGTCATCGCTATAGGCGTCGCTATGATCATCGCTAGTTTACTTGTAACTTAGTGACACTCATAGCGAGGCCGACATGCGTAAAAAAATAACCGAGAGTGTCTGAAAACTCAGATCTCAGATCTGAGTTTTTGGCGCTCAAGCAAGCAAAGGTAACCCGCGCTCTCCCTCTCTCTCTCTCTTTCTTCTCCACACACACACACACACACACACATACACGAGGAGAGGAAGGAGATCCAGGTATGATCCTTCTCTCTCCTCTCTCTCATGCTCCCTTCCCCTCTTTCTCTCTCTCCCTCTCTCTGACACACACATACACACACACATTGTGTTTTTTTAGAGAGAGAGAGAGAGAGAGCACATGCATAAACAAAAAAACACACACATACACATACATGCATAAACAAATAATGCATACACACACACGTTGAGAGAGAGAGAGAGAGAGAGAGAGAGAGAAGAAGAAGAAGAAGAAGAAGAAGAAGAAGAAGAAGAAGAAGAGAGTTTTAACGTTGTCTAGGAAACTATCCCAAGAGACCTTAAAGATCTAGTCGACGAGGAGTTGAACTCAAGACCTGTTATTCAAGAGGGAAATGGCATAACCAATCTACCACACTTGGGTGATAGAAAGGTTATACCATTTTCCTCTTTTTATTGGCCCACACACACACACCCGAGAAGAAGAGAGTTTCAACGTCGTAGGAAACTATCCCAAGAGACCTTAACACTAGGTTGGTAATGGGACACTTTTATGTCCTGGGACACTTTTATGTCTTGTTAAGTGACCATTTTCCTTGAATTATGTCAAGAGTTTCAAAATGGATTTTGAGGTGCTATCTGTCTAGAAAGTTGTCTCATGAGCTGAAAAAAACTCGAGATTTTTTTGGAATATCAATTCCATCTTTAACCTTGTCGACCTTGTACAACATTTCACAACCTAAACTGTGTGAAAAAACGGGTCCTGATTTTGGCTTTTTTCAACTTTTTGCAACTATACCACTCTAGAATTCATGTTTGTGACGTCTATAATGCTAGAGACCTATCTTTAGTAGTCCTCAACATGTCCTGATGCTTCTAGGGAGAAATAAATGTTAAAGTTGTAAGTTATGACCAAATTACAAAAATTATCAAATCTTGTTTTTTAGCCAATTTTAGCTCTTCTATGATTTTTTTGGTGGGTTTCATGATATCCAAATGCAGTTTTGATTTTCTATGTCACATATTGTAACATAAAGCTAATATTCCTTGAGTTTTGGGGCACCTAATACCCTATTTTGCATAGTAGACAACGATGGTTGATTTTTTCAATTATAGAAGAAAACAAAACATTCTAATATATCAAGTATAGCTTTTTCAATATTGTTAGTTTCTTGTGACAACTACATGCATTTTGTAGGTAGTAACCATATCTAGTCATAAGGATTAAATTTGGCTAGATATTGAATAGTTTCTATGGTATTCTACAACTCATAATGTTGAACCCAGTTTTTTCATGTTTGCTGTATTTAGCACTTCATCTTTGTCCCCAAGATTCCCCTTGCTAAGAGATGTATTATTCTTTTGACATGCTCCATGGCTCCTTATGAACCTAAAGGACAGTAGGGAACTAAGAAAACATGCATGTATTATTTGTATTGAGCGTGGCTATAGAAACTTTGATGATAGGTTTGCAGAATGGTAAAAATTCAAATTTTTTGTACCTATTTCTTTTGGGAAAACAAAAAATAGTGAGTGAGAAGCAATCATATGTTATGATCACCAACCCATTGAAGTTAATTAGGGAATTTATCTCAAGTCCTACAAAAATCCCTAATCTTATTTTTATGCAACAAAACGTAAGAAATGACTGTTTTGATGAAAATGTACTGGTCCATCAACTTTGGAGGCTTGGTGTGACCAAAAGATGAGAATTATACAAGTTTCTTTTTTTTTCCATGTGTAGTAGGCCTTGAACTATAACCTCATGAAAGGATTTTACAAAATGAGTGGATCTACTATGGTTTTGGAGGTTTTTTTCAAAACCCTGAAAGGACACTTTTATGTCCTGTTAGGTTACCAACCTAGTGTTAAATATCTAGCTGACGAGGAGTTGAACTCAAGACCTATTATTCAAGAGGAAAATGGCATAACCAATCTACCACACTTGAGTGATAGAAATGTTATACCATTTTCCTCTTTTTATTGGCATACACACACACACCTACACACACACCCGAGAAGAAGAAAATTTTAACGTCGTAGGAAACTTTTTAAAGAGACCTTAAAGATCTAGCCGACGAGGAGTTGAACTCAAGACCTATTATTCAAGAGGGAAATGGCATAACCAATCTACCACACTTGGGTGATAGAAAGGTTATACCATTGCCCTCTTTTTATCGTTTAAGATTAGGTTAGATTTAGATTTACGTTAGATTAGATTTAGGTTTATTTAAGTTAGATTAGATTAGATTTAGGTTTATTTTGAGTTTATTTACGCGCGTTAGATTTAGATTTACGTTAGATTAGATTAAATTTAGGTTTATTTTGAGTTTAAGATTAAATTAGATCTAGATTTATGTTTGATGGATCATGAGGACCAGCAATTCCACGACAGTCTAGCAGTAGTGGTTGTTGTGGCGAGGAGCACGTCGTTTCTAGAGCTCATGTGTTACAGAGTCCCTAGGACACATCGGACATGGTTGCTATAGTTCACGGAAGGGACATGCCAAAGGGATACGCCTACCTCATCAATCCTATGTCCTATGAGATCATTATGACCCCTGAGGGGAGGCAGGTGATGGGCCGCATACGACACTTGTGTAGACAGGTTTTTTGACACACTATAGTCTGTCATGGTCTCTTGGATGGATCAGGATAAAGCCTCCAAGGATTATCTTATTGCTACGCTGCATCGGGAGTTTCCAGTTCCCTCTCTAGAGAATACATTTGATGAGGAGATGCATGCGCGACTACATGAAGCATCCGAGGTCAGATGCACAGATGCCATACCTTACTGGATTGAGAGAGAGGAGTGGAGGGGTATCAGGGACAAGAGGACGACCAATCCAGATAGGTGGTGGCAGCAGAGGGACGCAGCAAGAGTTCGCATCAAGACGGGATTATCCCATCACTTGGGGAGTGGCGGCTGGGCCAGCTTTGAGGAGGATTTTGTCCCTTCATTTGGGTCATGGATCTAAGGGGTGGAGAGGTGAGATTATTAAACTTTTGCATTGAAGTATTTGTATATGTGAGGCCCATTCACATCTACGCAGCTAGATGGCCCATGTATGTCTTTTACCCTTCAATGGAGCGAATCACCACATGTTCAATTAGGTTAGATTTAAGATTAGATTTTGGATTGAGTTTTTATATTGGAGTCTACCTTCGAGATTACAGTAAAAAAATTAGAGTTATACAAACAGTAAGAAGATCTACTGTGAAAAGATGTTAAGATGCTGTGAAATGCTACAACTAGAGAAGAAGCAAGGGGGTTTTGTCCACTACATGTTTATCATGTAGACGTGGGTGTGCAGATTTCTTGTACCCACAAATATAGGCATTGACCAATAAAGACAAGATTATAACCCGGTGGTTCTGATCTCCGTGCACCTCTAGACCGAGGTGTGCGGGAATTGGACACGACTAGAGAATGTGAGGTAGTTTACAGTGTGAACAAAGAGAGAGAGAGAGAGAGAGAGAGAGAGAGAGAGAGAGAGAGAGAGAGAGAGAGAGAGAGAGAGAGAGAGAGAGAGAGAAAAGACAAAGAATGCCAATAGAATTCTAAACTTGTTGTCCAAATTATAAGGTTTTTATCCTCATTATGAGTAGTGACGAGGATGTGGGGCCATCCAACCGGAACACCTATCTCTCAACGAGGATCTTATGTCCTTGTAATCAATGCAAGCATGATGTGCGACCGACAAGACAAGTTTCTTTGCAGCACATTCGCAAATTTGGCGAGTTTGATCCATCTATTATAGATCGAGTTGTTGCCAATTATAACTCGTCGGACTCTGACGCTGGCCAACAGGTAGCAATCTTGCAACCCAATAGACGTGTTCGCAGGCGCTTTGGTCAAGCAGCATATGTGAGGCCACAAGATGTAGCCTCTGATAGCTCGGGGGATGATCATGCAGACCACATTCCCACCGAGGCAATGTTTGAGCCCGAGATCGACTAAACGATGGAGACGATCATGGATTCAGAAAGGCTTATCTATGATGATATGAAAAGTGAAGCCGATATGCCATTGTATGATGGAGCACGTGTGTTTAGATTGAAGGCGCTCCTGGTTCTTCTCAACATGTAGACAAAGTTTGGATGGAGTGACACTAGCGTCACAACGCTTTTCAGGTGATCTATTACAATTTGTTTACTTTAATAAAAAACTCTAGATGTATAATGATCTGATAGATTGTTACACAATTGTACCATATTTTTTTCGTTGTGTAGATTGCTCAAAGAGCACATACAACCAGCTGATAATGTGATGCCAGATTCCAGAGCGGAAGCAAGAAATATTTTGCGAAACTTGGAGATGGATTACAATTCAATCCACGCTTTTCCTAACGACTGCATTCTTTTCAGAGGGGAATGCATAGACATGGAGAAGTGTCCGAAATGTGATTCTGAGAGATATCGCGTAGATCTCCATGGAATAAAAATTCCACAAAAGGTTTTGCGACATTTTTCTCTGCTTCCTTGCATCAAGCATTTGTCTTCATTTTCCTCTGCTTCCATCGGCCGTGTCTCCCTTTGTTTCGGAAAATTCAGCGCGCTCCGAAGCTTCGGTGTCGACGAGACAATCTTTACACTCGTCTAGGCACCGATGCTGTAGTGGTGGCAGCGGTGGTTGTTGTGGGGATGTCACCGCCGATGCCTCGACACCGCCTCATGTTGGACGAGGCTCTTTACCCTCCCTTTATATGCCCTCCCCGACATCAGCCATGCCATTGCCATATACACCAGGTTTTGCGTAGCTAACGACCGTTTCTAGTGGATACAAACCACTAGCTATTCCTCCAGGAGTCACTCTAGTCGACACTCCTCGCTTTGGGGTCTAGACTCCAGTGGAGACACCTGACGTCCATACCCCCGTCAACACGCCGCTAGAAACCCTTGGCGAGACACCCAGGTTCATGCGTCACCGGCAAGAGGGCTTGCCTTACTCCGTTGACTTCAACGGCGGCATCATCTTGGATGATGAAGGCAAGAAGGTGATCTCGCGCATGTGTGGTCTTTTCTCTCAGGTGTTTAGACACTACATACTAAACACCTGTAGTGAAGTACCAAGTGATTTAAAAGACAGAGTCATCAGCATGCTTCATGAAGAGTTTTCCATTCCAACACAAGATGACCAATTCAATGAAGACGTGATGAAGGTTCGTATGCGCGAATACTGCAAGCACAAGCATTTCAAAGTGCAAAAAGCAAGTAAGCATGGGTGGAACAGACCAGATTGACTGGTCAAAGATGATTGGAAGAATGCAAAGAAAGCAGCGCGCGAGAATCTCGACAAGTAGAGGCAACAAAAGGAGGCAGCCATAGCGCGAGTAGAGGCAAGGAGCTCGCACCAGTTGGGAAGCAACTGGTGGGCATCATTTGAGGCCGATTTTGTAAGTGTTTTCGCATTTCTCTTTAGGTTTGTTAGTTTAGGGTTTAGGGGTTTTTAAATTCTAACATAATGGATTCTTTGTATGTTTTGACAGTGGTTGATGTGACAGTACATGATCCCACACTGTACGAGTGCAAGTACGTAGGCAGGAAGGGCTTAAACACCCTGATGGACATTCTGAGTTCTTGCGCCGGCATGGTTAGTATTAGGGTTTATCTTTTCTATTTGTTGTATTGTTTTATAAACGTCGCTATATGTTTATACTTACAAAAAGCTGTCTTATTTTAATTTTTTTTGCAGAATCGGACAGATACGCCGCTTGGACATGATGAGACGGCTGATTAGACGACTCAGTCTAGCCGTAGTTAGATAACATTAGTTTCCTTTTATTATAGCATATGTATCATGAGATGACGTTTATACGTCTTGTGAAAACCATGTATATTTTTTCAATAATGACAATGGTGTTGTAACTATTACATTTGCAAAATTAACAATCAAGTGATTTTGCCTATGATGTGTACAATTGTCATTGATTTACTTTCATCAATTTACTTTTGTCAGTTTTGTATCTTTATTCTGAAAACAATACTATGGATGATGGAGTTAATGGTTATATTGTCTTGTGGGTGACTACTTTGGGTCTATATCTAAGCTTGCACTTTCTTTCAAAGGTGAATCAAATGATGAAACATTCAATGGTTGATGGGTGAATGCCCTGCAGCCAAAAAAAAATTCTCTCGGGCGTCGCTATGACCGTCGCTATATAAGGCTCTGCAACGTCGCTATAAATATCGCTATAGGTGGCTTGTAAACATCGTTATGATCATTGCTATAGGTGTCAATATATAGCGATGCCTATAGCAACGGTTATAGCGACTCTCAAAATGACATTCCCGTATCGACGCTCTTAGCAATTCCGGGGAGTATTAAAACCCAATATATTTCCGTCGCTAACAGCGTCACAAGTGCACACAACCTCTTGTAGTGTCAAGACCACCTCATACATCCACAATAGTAAAAAAACGAGGTCATACATGAGACTGAAACATAAAATGGTATTTTTTTAAGAATTTGCCTACTCATATATTTGCTTGTAATGTGTGTACATACCCACAAGACTCAAGTTTCTTCAATATCTTCCACATGCATGGGCCTTTTCTTGGAATTGAAAAATTTGTTTCTTTAATTTCCATCTTCTTCTCTTCTTTTGAATTAATACCTTGTATGTTTGAAAATTACTTCGATAGTTGTCTCTGTCCATAGTTTCATCAAGCTTTATCAAGGACTTTTGATCATCTTCACATTCTTTATCAAACCACCTTTTGCATGATCTATCTTTGTTGATACCATGGAGATGGTTTATGGCAAAGAATTCTTTGGCACAAAAACAAATAACTTTCTTGAAAGCTTCCCATTTAGTTTCCAATGGTGCGTCATGTTGAAGCTTTGTCATCCATAACTTTTGCTCAATCATTTCAATGTACACTGGTGTCCGTTTGAAATCCATACATAGTGATGATTTCTTTTCCCTTTGGCTGAGATTATCATGCTTAGTTGCTTCTGCACATGAAAGGTCAATACATAAGATATGATGGTTGGATTTTGGGGTCTATTGGCCAAACATAAAACTCTTTATACGATACATGATGGCTTCAAAGAGTAGTATATAGTCAATCACACTATCCCCATTATGTTTCCTACATATAAATCCATTGGTTCCACTCCACAAAGATACACCATTGGCAATGAGCATACATGTGTTATTACACATGTGCAAAAGTAACTTTCCATAGTAATCCGGATCTTTCTCATCCATTGAAGTACGATCATACAAGTGAATTTTCTCCAACTCCCTTGAAATGTATGGCATATCAAATTGTTGAGTATCATGTTGCAATGTTTTTGAGTGAGCATTCATATCCCCAAATAAAATAACATCACCTTCGTCTTTGAAATAAGAAATTTCATCTTCTAAATCAAAAAATGGATGATCTCTATCCATGCAAGAATAAAAGGGGGAATCATGATGAGGAATGTAGCAACCGGCTACAAAAATGGGTGCCCTTTTTGTTGTCATAGTTTTCAGCCATACATAACGTTTGTACTTGTCATATTTCATAATTGATACAAAATCTTCCAATCCTTTCTAACCATGCTACCACTCCTTGAACTCTTTGTTGCTTGAGATTATCTGACCACATCAATGAATGTACATTGTAATCTTCCAAGACGTTAATTCTTTGTGTATCATGCTCCCAAGTTCCAACAAGAAGTACAACATCGGCTTTGCTTGTTAGTCCATCAATGCCAACCCCTGCATTCCATGGGTATCCATTGCAATTCCAAAAGCATATTTTCTATTTTAACTTGGTCTCATAGGTCAGGAATCCCTATTTGCTTGAGGGACTTGCCTCCTACTTGGGCACATTTTCTTTGTGAGAGATCTCCTTGTTTTTCTTATTCTTTTCCTCATTCTCCTTGCAACACATATTTTGTTGCTTAATAGTGCGATCTTCACATACAAAACATTTTGTATCCCTCAAATAGATCCAACTATTATCAAGGATAATCTTTCATTTGGTCTCATCTGGCATGGTGCATACAATTGGCCGTTCTCTCAAGCGAGGAGCTCCTTGCTTACCCACTCTATATGCTCCATAGACCATAACTTTGGACATGCCAAAGTGGGTGTTGAAGAAATATTCAATAACAATGGCAAGAGAAGGAGGTGTCTCTAACTTCTCTTTGGAAATTCCATGAACAACAATGTTCTTGAAACGTCGCTCCCGTTCCTTCAACTCCTCCACATCCATATTCTCAACCTTCTTTGTTTGAATCATACCTTGCATGAGTGAGGAATTAGGAACCAATTGTTACCACATACATCAGCCCAAGACTTGTTTGTGCATACATTTTTCATGTCGCATTACATCGCGGCTCATGGTGTCAAATTTCTCCTCTTTCAATACATGGTCAAGCCCTACTTTGCTCATGGGCTCCTTCAAAGCATTCAAGTCCACAAGAGAGCATTTACATTCCTTGAGTTCCTCTTCAAGTTGCATCAAAAGTGTTGTTTGCATCTCAAGTGTCCTCTTAAGATTCTCATTCTCAACCACAAGCACCCTTAGTGTGCCATTCTCCATTGCAAGTGCCGGTAAGTCTTTGCCCTGTTTGTTTATAGTCTCTTGCAACGATACCAAGTATGCCATGATCATAGTTTTTGATGTCATTGGTTGGGTGGTTGTGTTGCTATCTCCACACATAGGATATTTTGGATAATTTTCCACAGTGGTTGTGGACCTTATTGAAGAACAACCCTTGTGAGTGCCAGTATGTAAAATAAAATATGAGAGTCAACTTTCTTGAACCTGTTCACTTCACAAATGCTGTTACAGAAACGCCTTCCATAACTCTGAATATTTCTTCTTTACATTAATACATAGAGGGCATTGTGCTCTTTGATTAAGCCTATAGATCACCCAAATCAGAACTCGGATGAAGAAGTTATGATCAAAAGAGTGAATTGCTGTCTACTAGCTCAAAAAAAACTGCATTGAGAGAGAGAGAGAGAGAGAGAGAGAGAGAGACCATTGCTTCAAATAGAGAAATAGATAGGGGGAGAGAGAGACGGTGCCCATCGCTTTAGCGAGAGAGAGAGAGAGAGAGAGAGAGAGAGAGAGAGAGAGAGAGAGAGAGAGAGAGAGAGAGAGAGAGAGAGAGAGGCTAGGAAGACTATAAAAGGTCTAGGTTGGGTTGCTAAACCAGGGGGCATGTTGGCTAGCAAGGAGAAGACACATGTAAAGCCTATGAAAAATTTGAAGGCACCAAGGATGAAGAGGATACAAAGACACCTAAAGCTGCTCAAAGAAATTCTAAAGGCACAAAAATGCATTGAGCTTCTTGTACCTTCTCCTTTCACGGTCTAGTCAGGTCAACATGTGAAGAGGCATGTTTTAGCACAATGTGGTGGAAGCGTGTGGCATTGTTGGCCCTCCAATATGCAACATAAGATTTCTTGCTTGAATAATTCAATGATATAACTATTGTTGCAAACATGCACACAAGGTAACCACTATGGGCAAGGACATTAAAACCTTGAAGAGACTAAAGATGGAGATACGAAAAACTGCTTGTACTGAATAAAATTATAGACAGAAAAATGATGGACTTTAGATGGAAGAAGTTAATGGAGATCATGCAACGGGAGGGAGTGCAGAAGAAATTCATATTGAAACTCCCAACCCTCAAGTAGAGCACTCCAACATTCCATCCTTAGATCATGCAGATCATGAAAATGAAGGGTTTGAGGAAGAAACTCTCATCCCTCAAGTAGATCCCTCAAATATTCCATCGGTAGAGCGTGAACATTCATCTATGCTTGAGCCTCAAAGATAGCATACCATAGTAGAAGATAATTCTTTTGCTATGGATCCTCTACAAGAGAGACACAAGAGTCTTGGACAGTAGAATCACAAGGGAGCAAGGAGAAAACAATGGACGATGTGGACAACTTACACACCAATCAAACCCAAATAAACCTTTGTTAGACATTGACATGATTGTTATGGTAATAACCAATGTCATGACAAGAAGATAATTCTTTTGCTATGGATCACTCTACAATAGAGACACAAGACCTCAAACAGTAGAATCACAAGGGAGCAAGGAGAAGACAACGGAGGATGTGGACAACTTCCACACCAATCAAAACCAAATAAACCTTTGTCATACATTGACATGATTGTTATGGTAATAACCAATGTAAAAGAATCTGAAAGTCATCCTATTGTTTAACTACTTATTTGTTTTACTAAATGTTTGCAAAGACTAATTACTTTGTACATCAATGGATCGTTGATTTTTTGAGAGCCGTATGGCTCAAATGCAGAAGCTCTCAACCTCTGCAACTTTTGAATACTTGGTTGCAGAGTCATTGTCCAGTCGGTTTAAATACTTGGTTGCATTATGGAGTTTCTACAATTTATTCTAAGAAGGTTTGGCGTAGAGATATGGTCTTCTGTGCAGCAGACAAAACCTAAACCCCCTCTTAATTGTAGTTTTCAACATAACCAAAATCGAGCGTTCATCATTTTATTTTTTGTATCACCAAACACAGTGTGTTGTCATTGATGGCCACTACCACCCCACAAAACCAGATGTATACCTTTATTACAACCCCTTTTCTCTTATCCATGTATATTTGATGCTGACCACACTTTGTTGATAGACAACAAAACACAAAATCATTTACTTTATCCATTGGGAAAAAGTCTCCCCTCGCTTATTTGAAGGGCATGAGCATGTGTTCTATCTAGAGGACATTTTGATCCTATATTTGCAAAATTTTCATAACAGCCCATTTACTGTTTCAAAATTTTTATTTACAAATACTCTAAGAAATGCTAACTATGTACATTAATATGATTCTTTGTACCTCTTAATGTGGTGCCAATGGGAAATTCTTCTATTCAAACTTTTATGGGGCCTCATCAAAGCCATAAACCACCCCCTACTCAGTTACTACTTACCTTGAAGCAAGAATGGAGGGTTCTTATCTTAGATATAAATATTTTACTACTTCATTCAGTTGAAATGAGACACAGTGATATTGTTCCATCATGGGCCAAGCACATGGAAATTGTCAATGACCAAGATGAAGTTTATCACGTGGTGCGCCGTGATGCAGAAGCTTTCTTGGACTTTTGTTTTGGTTATTTTGAACCTTGGATATGGAGTTGCTATAACCTAACCAAATCTCAAAATATACTTAAGATGTGCTTTCATAGGCATTATTCAAAGTTCAAGATGTTTATGAGGAATAAGAATTGTCAAAATCCAAATATTATGATTGGCTATAAGAGAGTTTATCATAAGAATTTTGACTTCGATTTGGAGGATTTTTGAGGATCTATATGCTAGCAACACATTAATTTTTGAAGATACTCCATATAGAGTGATGTGGAATATGCCGGGAACTTATCTCATATTTACAAGATTTTGGAGACAAACACCTGAACAACTCCAACGCTTCTTAGAAGGCACAATAATTCCATGGTTAGTGGTATGGTTGTGTGCAAGAAATAAGAGGAGTTATACTTCTGGTACAATTTTGAGCAAAGTAGAGGATTCTGAGACAACCTATGTCATGAATTTCTACTTGTCAAGAAGACAGTGTTGAGAGTCACATGTTGAAGTTATTTGTCAAGAATGCAGTAGAAATATCAATGTACACAACACCACAAATGAATTAGAACTAGTTCTTTGTAAATTGTTACACAAGATGAATATAAATTGTACATTTATCTTTCATTCAACCAATTATCATTTTTTTTTTCTACTTGAAGTGTACTCTATTGTAAGGGCACTTCTGTATCAATCTAGTGTGTTTCAAATGGAGTGCACCTTGTGATTTGGGGGACTCTTTATTAATGGAGTGAATCCTTCTTATGGGTGCTCTTTTTCTTGTTTCTATGATTAGAGAATTATCTATATTGTGCTCATATCTTGTGTAAATGGATTCACTATAAATATTTAGGCCTTGTTGTAACTTGGATTTTTTCACGAAGTGCACCCTAGCGAAAGGGGACTTATTTATAATGGAGTGAATTCTAATTTAAGGAGACAAATTTTTATTTTTATTTTTAGTTTGGAATGTGATTAGTATTTGTGTTTAGAATTTACAAATGGATTTAGTCAAGAGAACCCTTTTTGCTTCAAGACACATGTATAACTTGAACAATGTTTTTTTTGCTTCAAGACATGAGTATGACTTCTTATGCCGGGTATTTCTATTTAATGGGTGGTATATATGATTTTGTACTTAATATAAGTTGTATCAATAGAAGACCTCTTTTTTTATACTCATTCAATAAAAAGAAATCATTGAACAATGTTGTTGTCATATCAAGTACATGGAGACTCATACAAGAATATGCCATGTTGTTGTGATATTGGCATGGGAAGTCATATGCATGTATACATGTATGAATAAGCAATTTCTTGTCTAAATCATTATAATTTTGAATAATATGTAGCTATAACACATTTATTTAGAACATAATGTCAAAATCGTAGCCCTTTATCATAAAATCCATTATTGAAATTAAAGTTTAACTCTTCCTCCTTAAAACTTGTGTTTTCCAAATATGTTTAATGATAAATACAATGTAATCAACACAAGAGCTTAACATTTATTATACCTGCAAATAGATTGAAATTTTTCCTATAATTATTTTTTCTCATAAATACACGTAGAATAGAATTAATACAAGTAACATGAAATTGACTGTACAATTTAAAATGGGCAAGTGGTGGATTTAAAAACCCCTGTGTTATAAAATGTATAAAATTAGGAGGAGCTGATTACGTAAATGTCTTATCTTCATGAACATGTTCAAAAGAATGCATTTATGTGCATAAAGTGGCATATCACATGGTATTCTAGAATGTAATATATGTGATCTTGACATTTCTTGTTGTTTCTCAACAAATATCTAAAAAAGCAAAGTGAAAGCGATATCATAAATAAAATTCAAATTTTAGTTTTGCTAAATTGCAAATTGGCTATATTCATAAAAATTGAAAGTGATCATAAGTCTCAAGAATAGGGTTTTTCTCACTGGAAACCTTATTTATTTCAATAGAGAACAACTTAGACATATATGTAGGTACTCATTTTAACTTATCACTTTGAGTGTAGCTTGAACAAGAAGCTGACTTTTTGTGTTCCTCCATAGGTTAAGAGGTTCAAGCTTCTCAAACCAGAGATGAGAAAATCCAAGAGGAGTATCTTAGTCAGGAAAAAGTAATTTTGCAACAACATACCTTCTCCGTGGGCGCTAGTGGCAAAGAGAGGTTGTCCCTTCCTAAGGGGAATGAGGTCCCAGAGAGAGTTGTGCTATCAAATGATGATTCTATTGTTGAGGAGATTGATGCAGCTTTTGATGGAAATCTAGAAAGAATTACAGGAAGGAAGCAGGCATCAGAAGGTACAGATATAGTTGATCATCTACAAGTCATGTTAAAGATGTCAAAGTGCTAGTGCAGCGGGCTTGGTGAGAAGAAGGGGGAGGATACAAGCAGCCAAGGACTAATGATTTCTTCTAGTCACGAGCGGGGCATGTGGTCTTTGGCAAAGCATCATTGACTACTTTGAGAATGGAGTTATCAGTAGCCTTTATGTGCTTGGACAGCCGCAAGTCTAGTTTTACATGCGTGTACATATTTTCATTACAGATGGAAGCTTGTATGAGTTTGGTTAATCATAGAATGGATTGTAGAGATCAACCAGTGTATGGAATGTTATGCGAGAATGTCTTTTCTTCCCAACAACAGGATGTTCCAAAAAATTCTATGGTCATAGAATCATCAATATTCTCAAAACCATTTAGCACCAAAGAAGGGAGACCATGGACAGGAGTTTGAGGCAACCCGGTAACCTTTGGCATGGGCAAGATGATCGAAGCAACACCTCTACAATCAAGTTTTGGGGATAATTCTTTGGCTAAGGAGATGAAACGGTACACCAATAATTTTGAAATGTGGCATTCAATACAGTTATGGCAACGGTTTTATCAGGCCCTTGGTTGCCTGAATGCAAATATGGGAATTTCCACAGCAATCAAACTCATTTGCAAGGCGGTAGCCAAAAATAGGTTTGGCAAGGAGCCAAATTGTCGTCTCAACTGGGCTGCTGGAGTGTTGGGAGACTCCAAATGCATCCAGTGGGATGCAGGCATTTCGTGGTTGTCTTTGGCTGAAGGTGGCCGGATGGTTGTCAGTCATCACAATCAACTTTGTCCATCTGGGGGAAGGACTGGTCTTTTGTATGCAATGGTGAAATAAAGATCTCTCAGGGATGAGAAAGCTCAACTTATTGTGAGGTATACATGTATCAATCTTGTGGAGCTGGAGCTTGACCATGGTGACGATCTTTGACTGGTTGGCTTTGCTCCACTCATTCGGATGCATGTACCACATGCTATAAATATTGCTAGGGAATGCTTGCATCATCAGTTTGGTAGGCGTTCAAGCTATGGAAATGGCGACCAATAAAATAGGTTGGGACAGTAGGCCAAAAATATCATTGGAAGTGAGATCAATTGTCTGGTTACAACACTTTGGTTGGCAGCAGATTAGTTCCAAGTTGAAACTCAGATAAGAATTTGGCCGCATCCACATTCATCAGGCATTTGGTTTGTTTCAAAGATGAGCATCAATTTATGCTCCTCACAAGAGTTGGCATTGGATTGTGATTCTCTCTCTACCCTCGTAGTGATTCAAATATGGATCTGGTCTACATCAGACATTGGTTTGGCATCATGATCTGGTTGGCATTGGATCCTTACTTTGCACCAAAAATTTGTTCAACACAAGCCAGCTGGGAAGGATCAATGCTATCTGGATTTCTCGTAGTCAAATATCCGGGCTACAAGCCCGATGCAAGTTTGGGATGCAGTTAATTCAACATAATTTCATTGTCTTCGATTCCTGGTTGATGTAAATAGGGCGATTGGGTATGGTTATCATCCCATAAGTGATGCTACTAGTTCACCTAGGGTGTTTGATGCAGAACAATAGGGTTCAACCATGCTATCAAGACTTTTTAGACATCTGGTTTGGCATTTGCTAGTGGCTGTACTAGAAAATTACTTTTGTGATTCAACAGGTGTTCACATTGATGCACCAATCGGATCGCCTAAGAATTAGACCGAATCAAGTCACTTGTCTAATAAGTACCAAATCATACCATAAGCTAATATGTGGTGGATGAGCTTCAAAAATTGACGCACTGCAGACCTTTCAAATTTTCAAACGGCTCATTTGGGAATGTGTTGGCCATTTCATATGTTTGGTCGGCAGGCCATCTGGAAAATAAAACTAGTGAGAGACTGTGCATAATCACTGAGCTTGGTCCAGATTCACTTTCTGTTTTCAATGCATTTTCAGGAATCAGCTTCGCGATTTGATCGGACAATTGGTTCACTTCCATCAAGCTGCTTGTGAGGACACAAGCACATTTAAAAAAAACAAGGAGTAGATGGAAGCAGGACCAAATGGTATTGTAAGCTGGTCGTACAAAGGAAAATGAGTATAAAAGGGAGCCTTGGTTAAATAATTGGGGGGGGCGGGGGGGACTTGACGAAGCGGTACATTTATGAGGGAAGCCAGCTATGGCGACCTTCATGTATAGAAAGAGTAGTGGTGAATCCCGTAGTCAGAGAGAGTAGGACTTGGATTTAGAGGCTATACTCTCACTTTACCTTCAGGCTCATCTAAATACACCTGTGTTTTTCTATATCTTTGGACATTTTTGTGTTTCGAGTAATCAAATAGACACCATTCACACCTTCTATAGATGTCACTTCAGAAAGACACTGTACCTGATTTACAAGCTGCCATCTAGCACTTTAAGCTTTGCATGGGTCAATGGTGAGTCCATCTCCAAGGACTAAAAAAGGGCACAAATCATTTCCTTCAGTTAATAGTGTAATCTTCCAAAATTCTAGAAAAAGACATCATTGATAAGGAAGGCTTAGGCCCACAATACAGAGAGATGGCTGAAATCCTTTTTGAATCTAGAGTCGAGATTAATCAGCCACTCTCACAAGGATGGATACACACTACCTCTCATTGTCATAAATTGGTCAAAGCCCATCTCACTGAAGGCAAACGAACCTTGTATGACCCTGACACCAAAACATAAAACCCTCTCACGTCCTATGAACATGAGATGACTATAGAAAGGAAGCATGATCTTGAACAAGAGGCCATTTACAGACTCATCTAGAAGGAAAATGCTGGTACTGGTCCTTTTGAGGCACCAAAGGGGTGAAAGCATGTTAACCTGTCGCGCTTTTGTGCTAGTTAGCAGTTTCAAGTTAGCACATCTTCAAAAAGTTGGGCGTCTGGTAAATTTTTTACAAATAATATCAAAATTTGTCGGACGTTGTACATTTGGATTCCTTATTTCAAGTGCTTTCTATTGATATGTCATATGTCATAGATCTTGGAGATGTAGCTCAAGTTATTGTACTAGTTAGCATATGTCAAAATTGTGCTAGTTAGCATTGTCCGCGACATGAAAAAGCATGACAGGTTAACATGCTTTCACCCAAAGGGAAAAGGCCAGAGGAAGCGGGTTCAGTGGAGGGATACTGGGTAGTCCACTTCTTGTTATCAAAATCCGGAGGTGGATTTTCCAAATACACATCAAGAATGACCCTATACTTTTGAAGGAAAAAATTCCTTTTGGCTCGTTGATGAAAGAATTTGATTCATACAAAAATTCAAGAAAGAAGGGAAGGATGTAGATGTAGGAGGTGGGAACAGTTCCTTAGGAATTACCAATAATAACTTCCAAAATTATCCGATGAGAAGTAACTACAGTAGTTGTTGTAGTAACTCTACACAATCCTATAAATAGGATCCATCACACATTCTACGGGGTTGGTTGAGTGGTTGCGGTTTGGTTGTCATGTACGATTGTTAGCCTCTGTACTTATCTTTGAAGTACTTGCATTAATCCTGAGAACCTTTTGGGCTTGAATCCATTTATACTTTAATGCTTAGCTTGTACTTCTTGTATTATGCATACTGATTTGAATATACATTATCAGTTCCAGTGTTCCAGTGTTCCAGTCTTCAGTATTTCCAATTCAGTACTCTTTCTAGTTTAGTACTCTATCTTAGCTCAGTTCTCTGTTCTAGTTTAGTACTTTGATTCTAGTTGTCTGATTTGAAATGCACCATCTGAATTATTTGAACTCACAACTAGCTTTGAACTCCAACATTGGAATAGCTACCTAAAGAGACCAGCTGATTTCAATTTCAAATAATGAAGTAGTATGTCGTACTCTACTTCATTGTTGCTAGTTGAGCCTCGTAGGTTTACCTTCTCTTCCATGACCACCTCTTCAATTAGGTTGATCAACACCAATCCTCCCCCTGATTTACCTATGGCTCATCAAAAAGATCCATCAAAGAACAAGGTAAATGCATTAGGGATACTTTTAGGTGGTGGCAATGGTAGGGTCTTTTCCATATCCTTCTCATGCACCCTATAAGTGAGAATCCCTGACAACTGTGCACGCACACTATATTCTACATTGAAAGAGTATTGGAACTCTTGCCAATCCATAATTCTCTTTCACTACAAGAGGTTGTGTGCTCTTGTGACGCTATTAGCGATGGAAATACACTGGGTTTTTATAACCCCCGGTGTCGCTAAAACCGTCGCTACGAGCGTCGCTGCGAGAGCGTCGCTATAAGCGTCGCTATGAGCGTCTCTATATAGCGACGGTCATAGCGATGGTTATAGCGACGTTTACACAGAAGACTATAGCGACGCTCATAGCGACGCTACAGAGCCATAAATAGCGACGGTTATAGCGACGCCCGAGAGAATTTTTTTTTGGTGACAGGGCATTGAATGCCCTGCCACCCATCAACCATATTGCACTTGATTCACTTTATCAAAAAAGTGCAAGGGTAGATAATAGACCCAAAATAGTCACCCACAAGACGCATTGTTTGCAAAATTGACAATTGTACACATCATAGGCAAAATGAATTGATTGGCAAATGTAATAATGACAATTGTACAACATCATAGGCATAAAGAATTGATTGGCAAAAGGAACTGCGGTGACAAATGTAATAATATACATGGTTCAAAAAGACGTATAAAATCCGTCTCATGATACATAAGCTATGAGAAACCCTAAACTAATGCTATCTAGCTACGGCTAAACTGACGTCGTCTAATCAGACGTCTCATCGCGTCCAAGCGGCGTATCTGTCGGATTCTACAAAAAAAGACAATAAGACAACTTTCAGTAAGTATAAACATATAACGACATTTATAAAACAATACAAAAAATAGAAAAGAGTAAACCCTAATAGTAACCATGCCGCCGCGAGAACTGAGAATGTCCATTAGGGCGTTTAAGCCCTTCCTGCCTGCGTACTCGCGCTCGTATGGTGTGGGATCACGTCCTGTCATCGACCACTGTCAAAACATACAAAGATTTCATTATGTTAGAATTAGAAAACTCATAAACCCTAAACTATCGAACATAAAGAGCAATGCGAAAACACTTACAAAATCGGCCTCAAATGATGCCCATCCACCGCTCCCCAAGTGGTGCGAGCTCCCTGCCTCTACTCGCGCTCTAGCTGCATCCTTTTGTTGCTTCCACTTGTCGTGATTCTCGCGCGTTGCTTTCTTCGCATTCTTCCAATCTTCTTTGGCCAGCCAATCTAGCCTATTCCACCCATTCTTGATTGCTTTTTGCACTTCGGAACGCTTGTGTTTGCAGTATTCGCGCATTCGAATCTTCATCAGGTCTTCATTGAAGCGCTGATCCTGTGTTGGAACGGGAAACTCATCATGAAGTATGCTGATGACTCTGCTTTTTAAATCACTTGGTACTTCACTCCATTTGTTTAGTATGTAGTGTCTAAACAGCTGAGAGCAAAGACCACGCATGCGCGAGATCACCTTCTTGCCGTCATCATCCATGATGATGTCGCCGCTGAAGTCGACGGAGTAAGGCAAGCCCTCTGGCCGGTGACGCGTGAACCTGGGTGTCCCGGCAGGGGTCTCTAGCGGCGTGTCGATGGGGGTACGGACGTCATGTGTCTCCACCGACGTCTGGGCCCCGAAGCGAGGAGTGTCGAGTGGGGTGGCTCCTGGCGGAGTAGGTAGAGGTGTGTAGCTGCTAGGAACAGTCAGCCGTGCAAAACCTGGCGTAGATGGCGATGCTGTGGTTGGTGTTGTGCAACCATCTTAAGCTCATGAAGGTTGGTAGGCTCTCCGGAACCGTCGGATAGTGCATCGGTGGTCATCTTCCCCGTCTCCACTCGATTCGTGCCCTTTGTCGCTCTTGCTTTGCATCCTCATATTGTGAAATCTACTTTTGCATCACTGGATTGTGAAGCATGCAAAATCGGTTGATTTTAGCCTCTAGATCTTCCGTCATCTTCTTCTCAACACCGAGATTGCACATGAAAATCCCAGATATGCGCTCATCATCTATGGTTCGCCATAGCGTGTCCCGGGATTTATCAAATCCGTCTAGCCACTCTCCAATGTACACTAAGGACTCTGATACCAACCAACCTTCTGCCATGCTACCCTCCGGACGTGCCTTTTGACGCACATATCCCTTAAGCGTTTTCATGAAACGTTCTAAGAAGAACATCCATCTGGAATGAACTGTGCCAGCTATTTCCACCTCATCAACTATGTGAACAAGAAGATACACCTGAATGGTTAGCATGGTAGTAGGAAAATGTTTCTCAAACATGCACACAAGCTCCGCAGCATTTAGTTTGGCGAATGGTATGGAGTCTACGTTGATCTCCTTTTGTGAGATCCATTGCACCAGTTTTGCAAGTTTGTAGATTGTGTTACGGATGTCGAGAGACAAACATCCCTCAATGGCAACCGGTAAAATAAACTGTAAAGTATGTGCAACAATGATATTAAAGTCCACATTTTATGCAATGATATTAAAGTCCACTATGAACGTACCTGACACATTTTATGCCAATCGTGTGACTTCAAACCGGTAAGCTTTCCTTCTTTAGTAAAACACGTTCGGAGCGAGTGCATTACGCCAGTGGGGGTCCGCAAAGATTGAATGGTCTCTTTTACTTTGCGTTCTTGGGCTCCTGTGAAAATCCATGGTGCTTTAGGGAGTTTTATCGATCCATCAGACGCTGTTTGCGGCCAATATTGCTCCATACGATCCACATTTCTAAGGTCAACTCTGGCTCCCAAAGTATCTTTCTTGCTGGTCAGATGGTCCCATAGTAGATTACCCACATTCTTGAATATGTGCATTGGATCGAGCAAGGGATTGATCATGAGTCGGGGCCAGTATGGTAACTCGTACCATAGAGATAGTCTCTTCATCCCTGGAGGCAATCCGTCATCGCACATCTCCTTCTGCTCTAACCATGCTTGTGCAGACATCCTTGGTGGCTCTCTTCCCAAAAAGCCATCGCGTAACACATGATTCTCTGGAAGATACGCTTGATGACCTTCGTAGATTTGCTTCTTCAGTGAGGGCGCCCTACGTGCATTCAGTCTAGGTCCACATGTGACACATGCTCTGTATCCGCTTGTTTGAAGCCCTGCATGTATACACATAATAATAGATCAACTATGGGAAAAAACAAGATTTACAGTGTCTGAGTGAGGAGTGTCAATAGATCACCTGAGCATTCTGCTAGCCCGAGATAGTCATGCATGGTCCACATTAGAATGCCTCTGATCAAAGCATTCCGTCGTCCTGTGTGTGTCTGTTCATATCCACCACCTCTATGCCAATCCACAATTGTTGTAGCTCTTCCAATAGTGGACGAAGATACACATCCATATTCCCCACTTTATATCGCCCTGGCACAATCAATCTTAGCCATAGGTGCCCCTTCTTCGTAGTCAACCACGGGGGAATGTTGTAGTTGACGATGACAACGGGCCATACACTGTAAGATGTTGATCTTTGACCAAATGGATTTACGCCATCCATAGCCAGGCCTAAGCGCAAATTTCGAGCTTCCCTGGCAAAATCCGACCATGTTCCATCTATATGTTTCTAGGCTGCGCAATCTGCAGGAATTCGTAGCACACCATCCGAAGATTTATTCTCCTCATGCCATGATGCTAGGGCGGCCATGGACTTACATTCGAAGAAATGCTTGATGCGAGGAAGCAGAGGAAAATGTCGCAAAACCTTTTGTGGAATTTTTGTCCCGTGGAGATCTACTCGATATCTTTCGGAATCACATTTCGGACACTTCTCCATGTCTATGTATTCCCCTCTGAAAACAATGCAGTCATTAGGACAAGCGTGGATAGAATTGTAATCCATCCCCAAGTTTCGCAAAATCTTTCTTGCTTCATCTCGGGAATCTGGCATCACATTGTCAGCTGGTAGTATGTGCTCTTTAAGCAATCTACACAACATAAAAATACGATACAGTCGTGTAAAAATCTATCAGATCATTATACATTTAGAGCTTTATTAAAGTAAACTAATTGTAATAGATCACCTAAAAAGCGCTGTGACGCTAGTGTCACTCCATCCAAACTTTGCCTGCATGTTGAGAAGAACCAGGAGTGCTTTCAATCTAGACATACGTGCTCCATTATACAATGGCGTATCGGCTTCACTTTTCATATAATCATAGATAAGCCTTTCTGAATCCATGATCGTCTCGATCATGGATAAGCCTTTCTGAATCCATGATCGTTTCGATCATTTCATGAATCTCGGGCTCAAACATTGCCTCGTTGGGAATGTGCTCTGCATGATCATCCCCCGAGCTGTCAGAGGCTACATCTTGTGGCCTCACATATGCTGCTTGACCAAAGCGCCTGCGAACACGTCTATTGGGTTGCAAGATTGCTGCTTGTTTGCCAGCGTCAGAGTCCGACGAGTTATAATTGGCAACAACTCGATCTATAATAGATGGATCGAACTCGCCAAATTCGCGAACGTGCTGCAAAGAAACACGTCTTGTCCATCGCACAGCATGCTTGCATTGATTACAAGGACATAAGACCCTCGTTGAGAGATAGGTGTTTCGGTTGGACGGTCCCACATCCTCGTCACTACTCATAATGAGGATAAAAATCTTATAACCTGGACAACAAATTTAATATTCTATTGGCATTCTTCTTCTTATCTCTCTCTCTCTCTCTCTCTCTCTCTCTCTCTCTCTCTCTCTCTCTCTCTCTCTCTTTACCTCACATTCTCTAGTCATGTCCAATCCCCGCACACCTCGGTCTAGAGGTGCACGGAGATCAGAACCACCGGGTTATAATCTCGTCTTTATTGGTCAATACCTATATTTGTGGGTACAAGAAATCTACAGACCCACGTCTACATGATACTGCATGTAGTGGACAAAACCCCTTTGCCTCTTCTCTAGCTGTAGCACTTCACAGCATCTTAACATCTTTTCAGAGTAGATCTTTTCACTGTTCGTCTAACTCTAAACCCTAAACCGTAAGTAATTCTTGCGTGGACTCGATCTAACGTAAATAAGCGTAAATCTAAATAAACGTAAATCTAACTAAAAATAAACCTAAATATAATTTAACGTAAGTCTACATCTAACCTAATCTTTAACGTCTTTTGGGATAGTTTCCTACGATTTTAAAACTCTCTTCTTCTTGTGTGTGTGTGTGTGTGTGTGTGTGTGGGTAAACCTAAATAAACCTAAGTCTAATCTAATATAACATAAATCTAAATCTAACATAAATTATGTTATATTAAAAACAAAGAACTAAACTAACAGGGATTATAAGAACCTTAAAACTGATTTAACACATAATTTTTCACATAACTCGGCAAGAGTTGGCATTCTCATCACTAAAGATGTGAGAGTTAACTTTCGGCGGTGACGCTGCCTCATCTCCATCCACATCTGACGACAACAATTGGCCCTTTAGACCGTTCTTGCTCTTGTTACTAACTTTGAAGTTGCTGTTGAATGACTAGAGGTTGTCTAGATGGTCATTGTGTCGGGGATGTAGTGACTCTTGCCGCCCTGAAGATCCACCTTCTTCCCTATCTTCTGAAGAAATTTCACCAGTACTTTTGGATCAACGGAGCCCACCATGAGTGAAGGCAGCAATACCCTATATTCCATTGAGGGCTTTCTTCACCCGCTTCATGCAGGCATCGCAGTCTATGGAGACCTAAATCTAATCTAATATAACGTAAATCTAAATCTAGCGTAAATAAACGTAAATCTAATTAAAAATAAACCTAAATCTAATCTAATTTAATTTTAATAAACCTAAATCTAATTTAACGTAAGTCTACATCTAACCTAATCTTTAACGTCTTTTAGGATAGTTTCCTACGACGTTATAACTCTCTTCTTCTTGTGTGTGGATGTGTGTGCCAATAAAAAGAGATAAATGGTATAACCTTTCTATCACCCATGCCAAGTATGATAGATTGATTATGCCATTTTCCTCTTGAATAATAGGTCTTGAGTTCAACTCCTTGTCGGCTAGATCTTTAGGTCTTTTAATTTTAATTAGTTTCCTACGACGTTAAATTAGTTTCTCTCTCTTTCTCTCTCAATGTGTGTGCGTTTTTTTGGATCGTATGCATGTTTTCTCTCTCTTTTCTTCTCTCAATGTGTGCGTTTTTTGTTTATGCATGTTCTCTCTCTCTTTTCCTCTCTCAATGCGTGCGTTTTTTGTTTATGCATGCTCTCTCTCTCTTTTCCTCTCTCAATGTGTGTGTGCATTCTTTGTTTATGTATATGTGTGTGCGTTTTTGTTTATGTTTGTACTCTCTCTCTCTCTCTCTCTCTCTCTCTCTCTCTCTCTCTCTCTCAAAAACACTATGTGTGTGTGTATGTTTGTGTGTGAGAGAGAGAGAAAGAGGGGAAGGGAACATGAGAATGAGGAGAGGGAAGGAGCATACCTGGCTCTCCTTCCTCTCCTCGTGTGTGTGTGTGTGTGTGTGGAGAAGAAAAAGAGAGAGAGAGAGAGAGAGAGAGAGAGAGAGAGGGAGAGCGTTACCTGCTCCTTGCTTGAGGGCGCCGAAAAACTCAGATCTGAGATCTGAGTTTTTGGGCGCGCTCTGTTATTTTTTTAGCCCAGTCGACATCGCTATGAGCGTCGCAAATTTACAAAGAAATTTGCGACGTTCATAGCGACGCCGGGAAATTTTTTTTCAGCGTCGCTGTGTGAGCGTCGCTAATATGAATAGCCTCTTGTAGTGTTTAAAATCCTAGTACTAAGGCTCATTTGAGATGACACCCAAGGAAACAAATTTTCTGCAGTGAGAATTACAAAAGTTTTTTGTAACATGTAGGATCTAAATTTTCTCACCGCAAACATGAGATCAAACATCATGAGTTCTGCTTTTGTGTAGCCTCTCTCTAAGGAATTCATGACCCTACTAGCAAAGTAAATGGGTGACACCCTAGTACTGTGGGGATATTGTTGTAATAAAACAACACCAATTGTTTCCTTCCCAGTACTAAAACTAACAAAGAATGTGTACTCCCAACAAGGAGGCATGAGTATAGGTAACTCCAAAAAATGTCTTTAATGTTATGAAAGTACTCCTAAAGCTCATTAGACCATGCAAATTCTACCTTTTGTGTCAAATTTTGCAAGGGATGAAGCAACTCCAAAGCTAAGTTAATGAAGCATGAAATATACGTCACCTTTTGAATGAATGAGATGACCTCCTTGAGACTCTTAGATGATGGTATCTCAATAAGATCCTTTGCCTTTGAAGGATCCACTTCAATGCCTTTATAGGAAACCTTGTGACCAAGGAAGATCACTTCATCTTCACCTATGTGACATTTGTCAGGATTGAGCTGACCTCCCATGTCGTATAGTTTCTTCAAACCTTCTTCTACCTTTTATAGGTGCGATGATTTTGAGCTATAAATAAAAAAGTCATCAAGAAAAACCCTGATGGTCTTCCCAAAGAATGCTTGAAACACCATGTTCATGAAGTGTTGGAAAGTTGCAGGAGAATTTTTCAGGCCAAATGGCATGACTCTAAAAGCATAACAACCCCCAAGGATTCATGAAGGTTGTTTTCAATTGATCCTCCAATGCAATACCTCTTTGAAAGTAAACTGAGTAACCCTCATACATAATGTACTTCTCATGACCAGCTACCTCATTTAGTATCTCATCCTAAAATGGGAGAGAAAAGTGACCTTTTTTTATCGCCTTGTTGAGTGAATGGTAGTCCACACACGCCCTCCACTTTTCGTTCTTCATGGGAGTGACAACAACGGGAGATACCCACTCTGAATTCTCCAATGGATAAATGAAACTTGCTGCCAAAATCTTTCTTACCTATTTGAGTAGAGCCCGTTCCTTAATAACTCCTAGCCTTTGTAGCCTTTGAGCTTTAGGTATGGCCTAAGACTTTAACTCAATCTTGTGTTGAACATAAACTACACCACAAAAATCTGTGTAGTATTTAGAAAAAAGCCTAAGAAACTTTCTTAGCACACCTTTAAACTTCTCTCTTTATTCCTTTCTAAGTGTTTCTGACAACATACCTTCTAGCATCCCTTCATCTTGCACACATTGGTTCTCTTGAGGACCTACCTCTTGCAATATCAATATTAGGCAAGAGGTCTCTTGGTTGCTTGGTTTAAACCTTACCCCCATGAATTCAATGGAAGACTCCTCTTCAGTAATGCTACAACTACTTTCTTCTTCTGAAGTGCTATCGGTCCAGTTTTCCTCCATCTGGCTTTGAGATGATTCTTCATGGAGATCCTCTTGGTGTTTCTCCTTCATGTCACCCACTATGAGTCTCTCCTTCTTTAGAAATTTTGCACCATCCTTGGGGTTAGAAATTCTCCTTACAGAAATAGCCCAAAGACGTAGAAACTCCTATTTGTAGCTATAATAGTCATCTAGGTTTTTTTCCTTGTGGACAACAATGTCTTGCCATAGTTTTTGAGTGTTTTGGGGTTTGAAAAAATATCACTTGAAGTGATCCAAAACCTCCCTATAGCTCTCTCTAAATTTCTTAGATAGAGAGGAAAACCAACTGCTAGCATGCTTCCTCGGAACTACCTCAATCATTTCCAAGCATTCCTTGTCTCATATCACTCTTTTTATGCCACAAACCATTTTGAAATTTGCTAGAAATAGCTCGGCATCCTCGCTAGGATCTCCCAAAAAGAGAGGATATCCTAACATTTGGCATTGGACCTCCATTGAATAAATTTCAAAGTGACAATAAACTTCTTTTTTTTGATGTCCTAAAAATATCTACTCAACAATGTTTGCTAAATTACAACAAAATAAAAATATGCACATCAAGTGATATATAATAGTCAAGAAGAGAAAGGATCATAGGGCTTGGTGATGCGGGAATTTTTCCTACCCTAGGAACACCATACGTTGTTGAAAAGGAATCTTTCTACTAATTGCAACATTTACATGTGCGTTCAAGACATGATTGTTAAGCCCCTTATTTGTGAATCTTTGTAGGAATATAATGTACCCATTAAAAAAAATATATGTTTTCTTTTTAGATTTGAAAAAGAAGTATCCTTCTGTATGTATATTTCTGTAAGTTTTAGGAACTTTAAATACCGTTTTGTTGAACTCACGTGAAAAGATAATTTTTAAGGTGACCTCCTTGAGCTCTCCACATGCACAAAAGGTCATCTCATAAAGTCAACTTCATGGCCATGGCCATAAAGGCCCATTATATAATCCAAGTAGAGACAAAATATTCAATTACAGTCCATCCTTCTAGATGTCATCCTCTGATGAACCTAAACGAGTTTTTCTTTGATATATCAATTTCCTTACCATTCATTCTCTAGTTTCCTAACTTTACTTTTTAGGTTGAATCTCTAAAGTAGTTTAAGACGGCATGACACTTTTCTCTCCTCTAGCTCATGATCTAGGCTTGGTGTAGAAAGCTCATGAAAATAGGTATGGAAAACACTACAAACTGTCAAATCAATTGTCGAGTTTCTTGATCAAGTCTCTCCCCTTGCCCCCCCCCCCGCAATAAAGGTTGCTTATTAAAAGTCCGACTTGAGGGAAAACTCTATCTCTTTCATTGAATTACATAGTAGTCTGTGGAATTCTTTTGAGTAAATCATGAGTCAAAGTAGACCCATCCAAGAAAATGTACATGAGAGACCACAAACTAAGAAAATCTTGGTGGAGGTGTGAGAGAATGCTTGCATACATGACTAACATATAGCTTATTCTAATGTGCGGAGTGAAATGGAAGGGAAAAACATCTATTCTTAGACCATTATCCATGTTCTATGCATGACCCTAATGATTAAAATTCTAACCTAAGAGGGCCCAAAATTCTACAAACTACTTGTTGAAACTCTAAATTATTGCCAACAATGATATGCACATTTTGCCTTGCAATGGGAAAAAAACGGGTCATACAAGTTTTCATAATTCATGCAACTCACTTGATTATGGTAAAGCATTCATGCAATATGAAAAAATCAACAGACACCAAGCTCTCCTCAGTGAGGTCACAAAAATTCAGGCGGTCTGGGACGGGCAACAAGAGAGGCAACCTCTAAAATACCCTCAAGGTTCTTGTGCTACTCAATTGGAACTGGGACAACAACACGAAAGAGAGAACAATAAAACAACCATAGCCAAAGAAATGTAGGGGAACCACCTAGTTATGGGATGCAAACTAGGATGCTAAAGAGATTTTATTACAAAAAAGAGCAGGTGCAAAAACAACACACAATCAATCTCAGACCAAGACACACACCAAATGGAGCAGGAGAGGACTAAAAAAAAGAGGAGAGAAGGAGAGAGGAATAGAACTTGCATAATACCTTGTTTGTGACTTGCAAATGGAGATGGTTGGTTATCGTGCTATGTAGATCTTGTACAAAACTAACCCAATGCTTAGTGAATGCTAAATGGCACCACAACACACACAATGTCTTAAGGTTGTGGGACACCTCTCACCACCATACCCTCTTACAATGATCTAGAACTTGGCAATGAAAACACACTAATCACTTTCTCAAGCAAGCTCAAATGTCATAACTTAAAAGATACAAGTCACCTTGCATTTGCCAAAGAACTTTACACAATTGGTAGGAAAAATATTCTAAAGCCAAGCACGCCTTTGAAGCACCAAAACCTCAATTATAGATAGTGGAAGAGCATGTCCAATAGTGGATTGAGATAGAGCACTCACACTCTCTCACTTTGTAATGTGTAGCATCAAAGCTTCTCTCACACCAAGTGTGAATCTCACAAGGCAATGACTACACCTAAATCTCTCCTCACGTATAGAGTGTTTGGGTGCTTTGTGAGATATTGGAGATGATTTACAAGAAGGAAAGGGGGCTATTCATAGGTTAGATACCCCTCATTAAGATTGTTGGTAATTATAATTTACAAGCTAATCAAATCAAGAGTATGATCTTTTTTTCGTATCAAAATATAGTGGGCCTTCTTTGTTTGCTTGACTCATGAATGTGGGCTCAAGAGAAAGGAATTTATTGATTGTAGATAGGGTGAAATGAGAGAGTTAATGAAGGAGAGATAGAGAGAGAGTTTTTACTATGTACATGTATTGAGATGAGGTGCCTTTTAAGGTTAGGTCAATGGATGTTTTGTGTTAATAGGTTAGTAGCTAGTGTTAGAAATCACTAAAAATCTATATTTACAATGGGTAGAATGAGGAGGATGGTTGAAGGAAGTGAAGAGAGGGAATCCTTGTGATGGTGAAACTTTGAATAAATTTTGGACTTATGTAGGTTCTCAAAAATGGCTTCCGATCATCTTCTTCTTCTTCTCTTCCTAGGTCATTGTTACAAAGGTTTAAAAACATGATGAAAGCAAATTTTATCTATAAAGAGAAGAGGTAAGTAACCCAGAGGTAATAGGGAGAGGCATAGAGATGGTGTACGTACATGTAGAGTTCATATGAGAGCTATGGATGTGAGAGGGGAGGTTAATGGTGAAGAGGGTGAGACAAAACATGGAAGGGGAAGGCTTGAGAGAGGGGAATAGAAAAATGAGTGTGTGTGTGTGTGTGTGTGTGTATGGAAGTGTGAAGAAAGGTCAGAGAAGACTAGGGTGACTTGTGAGAAAAAGTGCATAGACTGGGGTCCACTAAAAAGATCCTCTCTCACCGGCGGTAGCTCCAAAAATTATGAAACCTTTTGAGATGATTATTCAAATTGTAAGCTAAATGTTTGATTTTGACCACTTCCTCAAATTTGGAGTGGAAGGGTGAATGCCAAAAATCCCACCAAAATTCCTTCTTTTTCCTCCTACAAAAGTCTTCATTGGCCCCTCTTTTGTTGAATTTTCATAATCCTCCAAGAATGAGCCCCTCCTTGCATGAGAAAATGACTAATAGATTTATGAGATTTTGAAAATACGCATGGATTATGATTATTCACAAATATGATATATGGATATTATGAAAAAAATAGATCAATCTATAAACAATTCATGGAATCTAAAATAGTGTCACATATATATGTGTATGAAAATATATGGAAGTAAACGAGGGGGTCCTTATTTGTTTTTATTGATGTAGGCCTATTTACAAGAAGTGATAAAAATGCATGTAGAAAATGGTAATTTAATATAAGGGAATGACGAGGTGAAAGATTTTTTTGTGAAGTGGATTCATGCCAAGATTTAGAGAGGCTTGGATGAGAAGGTTTAGTTATAGAATAGAGAGAATATACAATAGTAATAGAATTATGGTAGCAATGAGTCAATGTACATAGCATGCTTAGGCAAATAATGCACACCTAGATAAAATTACTCAAATAAGTACCAAAAAAATATAATAAAATCCTTATACTCCTACATCATATACAAGGAAATATCTACACACAAATGGAAATAATATATTTTTATTGCTTAAAAAAGTTATTTTTTTGGATCAACTAGCCCAATGACCAGCTAGCGGAGGATTTTTAAGAAGATATGGGAAAAGTCACCTAACTCACACATGCCTATGTATAATGAAAAATTAGGGATAGCCACATTGTTTGGGTGCTTTTCGTAGGCTCAGGTACCTCACTATGACAAATACACATAGCCAAAAATGGCTATCAACATGAAGGATACTGAGATAGTTCATCATCTTACTTGAATTTGACTTCACAATGATTGTAAAAAAATGCAACACACCAAAGAGTAGATCATCTATCAAGACTCCCCAGAAGGAAATTACCCAAAGGGGTAGATGATAATTTACCAGATGCGTATCTATTTTTTGTAGAAATGGATCCATGATGGTTGTAAGATCTTGTATCCTTAATGACCATAGCACAAGTAGATTCCCAAATACCTATCCCTAATAGACCACAATTGATTGAGTAATCTGGCATATATCAATTACTGGCTGGAAGATTGTATCACAAAAACAAGGATGGAATCCTACTAATGTGCATTAATCTTGAGGAGCAAGATGCCTACTTGAGTCAAGCTCAGGGTCTGCATTTTGAAGGAGATCAAACCTTACGACGGCTGACTTGGTGAGGAGTTTATTGGCCTACCATGAAGTGAGATGTTCATCATTATGTGAATGATTGCTCTCAATGTAAAGAAAGAGCGCCCATATCCTATGCCACATTCTTTTAGATTTGAGTGACACCACAATGGAGTAGATACCTAGAAGAATATTTGACTAAAAGAATATTTCAAAAAGATATGTGTAAAAGGAGATTGAGTGCAATAGATATTGAAGCATTCAACTATGCAATAATTGGGAATGAACTCTATCAACAGGGGAAAGACCAACAACTTAGACTTTGTGTCAATGAAGATGAGTATCTTTCTATTCTGGAGCAAGCACATGCAGGTCTACCAGGGGGTAACTTCTCTCATGAAACCACAACCAAAGGTATATTGATGGCAGACATCTGGTGGACATCATTGTTTGTCAATGCCAAAGAGTTTGTTCGACGATGCAATGCATGCTTGGGTCCAGGGGGTGTCACTATTTATAAATTATGTATATCACGTGTGTTCAAGGATTATTTCTAAAACTTCTTCTTTGGTCAATTTTTGGTAAATAAAAAAATAGCCTTTTTATATTCAATCTGTAAATGTTTTTCCCAACTACATTTTTATGTACCCTTCTGTATGTGCAAATGTGAGAAAAAGTAAAATATAATAAACCCTTCTGCTGCATTCACATGAGAATCACATAATTATTAAGTGACCCCCCCCAGGATGCATGTCAACAAGCACAGATGCCAACACAAACTGATAGTGTTCCACTGTGACCTATGATGGGAGCACGCACATTTTCTAAGTGGGGTATAGACGTTGTGGGTTCGATAAAACCACCGGATTACAAAAATTAGGCTCAATATATTATTGTGGCTACGTATTACTTAACCAGATGGACCAAGGCACGAGCCACTAAGAAGCACGATGCTAGAACTACTGTTGCATTCATGTACACATGTATATTCACTAGGTACATACTTTCTCTTGAGCTTGTAAGTCATTGTGGATTGCATTTCCTCAATGAGGTGATACAACACTTACTAAATGAGTTCATGGTAATCCATAACAAATGTGCACCCTATCATCCCCAGGAAAATGGTCAAGTAAAACATACAAACAAAATTATGAGCTCTATAGTAACTAAGATTGTTAGTTCAAGAAGAACAAACTGGAAGATGCATCTTCATTTAGACTTGTGGGCATACTGAGGTTCATTCAAAATAACCTTGAACACTACTCCTTCTAACCTTGTCTATGGCTTGGATGCAATACTATCAATGGAATTCTTATTACCTACTCCCAGAGCTGCACCCAAGTTGGAATGGTTGAGGCACAAGCTGTCAAAATGACTTGAGGACTTAGAACAGCTAGATGAACAACAATTAGCAGCCATTGCCCATATCTATACACAAAAACAAAAACAAAAATAGATTTTTGACTCACATTTGTTGAATAAAGTTTTCAAACCAGGGCATTTGGTTCGAGTGTACTCCTTGAAACAACATATACCCAAGTTCAAGAAAAAAGGACATGGTCCTTTTGTCATTGAAGATGTTTCACTAAGTGGTGCCATCAAACTAGCTACCTTGGATGGAGAAATCATGGAAAATTGGATTAGTGGATGTAGACTCTACAAATACCATGTACCCTTGACTAATGATCTTATGAAAAGAATGCATGCAGCAAAGAAAAGAAAGCTTAAAAGACAACAGGTGATTGAGGATGCCCAGGAGGAAGCACGCACTTGAGTTTTGAAATGAAAAGCGGCAAGACAACCTATTCATCAAGCTCTACCCTCAATACCCTTTAAATTCAACTCCTAACAAAGGATGAAGTTGAAACTGATGACGAGTGGTTGGATCGTCTTGATGTTCACATCAAAGTGAATTTGAAAGACAATTACATGGTCAAGGCCTTAGTAAATATAGGTGCTACAGTAAATGCCATTTGCTATTCTACTTAACAGATGATGGCAACTACTCAACCACTTTAGTATTGTTGAGCCATCCTTAAAGAATGCAACAATTGTTTTTGAATGTCATGGTTCATGGAATCTCTTGCCCAAATACTTTTGTATGTATAGCTGATGAGCATATGAGGAAAGACTTTATCTTGGGAGTTCCATGGATGCAAACCTATAAAGCAGTTCAAGATTGAGATACCAAAATTCTAGAGCTTACACTTAAAGGAGGACATCTTAAGGTATCATTTGCATATAGCAACAAGGAAGAATGGAAAGAAGCTCTTGGCAATTTCTAGGCAACAAAGTCATTGAATACAATTACAAATGATCCTTTGTCAAAGCCTTCTTCTTATAGTCATACCATGCAGGGAACTAGGAAAATTTGGATACCCAAAAGTCAACTCATCAATCATACTCATCAAATCTGGGTACCTAAAAAAGCTACTACACATCGCCAACAAGCCTATTGCGAACCAATCCTACCCACCTCAACAACGGAGACCACCATTACAAACAGCAAAGTGGGTTTGGAAATCTAAGCACAAACCAAAAATCATGACCAAAGAATGTTGTAAAATGGTTGTCAAGGAAACACTGAAAGAAATCAGGTACAAGTGGGTACCAAAAATGAAGCCATCCTCCATAATGGTGACCATGGATTTTAGTCATCATGCAGTGGACCGTGTATATCACAAAAATATGGAACAAGATCAATTGCTACAAGGTTATTCTTCAGGAGAGCTCCAACACAAGATACATGGCTATCAAAAACCCTTGGGTACAAGACTCAAGACCGTCCTCTTGCACCGCGTAGTGTGTTTACATGCATTGACCTCAATGACATGATAGGGCCAATCATGACTATGCATAGACATGAATTCATAGCCCATGCATTGCATAACTCAAACAATACTCTATAGTCCCGGCGGGCTTGAGCAAGGAGGTGGGGAGACATTCTGAATGTGGAACCAAGCATATGAATGTGGAACCAAGCGTATGAATCTAGAAGAGAAAAAGGGGAAATGTTTTGAAGTAATTGTGTGCTAACATGCAATTTTTTATGATAAAAGCTAGATGATATGTGCTAATAACAAGATGAATGGGAACGTAATATGATAACCTCTAGGTGCATATATATTGTACATGCACATCAAAAAGCCAAAAATAGTGTAATGTTTACTTGTATTGTGTGTCTTTAGGCCAAAACATGATCAAAATGGAGCAACTCAAAAAAGTATGGTCAAATATCAACATTAGAAGTGTTTTAGTATTTTGGAGTGTGGTATGGATTTTTTATGAGTAGTTTGATTAATTTCTTTCAATTTTTGCTAATAAAGGCTAACAAAAGCCAAAATAAATAAGCAAGAATATCAAAATTGGATTCTGACATCCAATGCCAAATATCGAAGCTCAATGGAAAGGCCAAAAAATTTGTCGAGCAATCTCGATCGAAAAGCTCGACGGCCTGTGGGTTCACGGCAAGTAGATCTACAAATTAGGATCATACAAATCAAAAAGTGGTGACCTGCATTTTGCTACCTGTTTTTATACGCGATTGTTGCATATCAAGTTAAAGTTCATAGGGTAATGACCTCTTCATGAGAAAAGTGTTTCCTATGAGTTTCGTGACTTTTCAAATGAGTTTGCTCTAGTTTTGGATAGCATGAGCGTTGTAGGTTGAGTTGTATTCACAAGTGCATAGGACATCTAGATTTGTTTTCCTTGAGTATAGATTGTCTTAGAAGGTCAAGTAGGTGATTGAAATCCATCTTCTTGTTTCCATGTGCCTACGGGTTAAGCTTCGTCCTTGACTGGCATAGAGCTATTGGTTTTGTTCTTGCTATGCTAGCGTCCGCTCGTGGCGTATCCGCCAACATTGGCACTGATACGCCTCGGATGAGAGCCCTAGGTAGTTGAACTTAGACCAATCCTACAAGGTAAAAGTCTCTTTGCTTTGCAAAAAATTTATTACTTTACTTTAGGTAGAATCCGACGGTAGGACTTTTGAGATTGTAGAGAGGTGTGAGTGGGCATACGGCTTGCCAGGTCATCGATGTTTGACAGTTTTGTTGTAGCTAGTGTAGTTAGGGAGTGAGCAATTTGTGAGGTGTTGAAAGTGTAAACTAGTCTGTGTGTGGCAGTAAAGTGTTTTTCTACTCATGAATACAAAAACCCCAAAGGATGTGTAGTAGTTAGGTAAGTAGAACTTGTGGTTGGGATCTAGAGCTAACTATCACAGAATAGATTTGCTTGTTTTTTTGTTTGCATTTGCATTCTTAAGAAGTGAATTTACAAAGATAATTGCAATAAACAAGAATCAATGTTTGATTGAACATGGTTGGGTGTTGTTGGGCTTAAAAGAATACATCTGTAAGAGATCCGTGTGAGAAAATTGCAAATTTTCAGCAGCAGACATTATACGTAGTGAGGAGTTTTTTGGAAGAAGTTCTTGAGCATATGTACATACACATGCATGGTGCATCAAATAAAAAATTGCCCATTTTCCAGAGCCAGGTGGTTATGTGGGGCCCACATGTGTATAGGTAGGACAACGTGTACGTAGTACATCAAATTTCATCATCACCAATATCAGTCTGTTTTTCTATAATAATGAGGAGTTGGTAGAGCGTAAAACTTCTCAAGGACGCTACCAGCGGAAAAACGCCATGAGGTAAGCTGGTGCGTCAGATGACATCCAGTGGCGTCAGGAGGACGAATGGGATCAAGACTTGCACGTGGATAAGTGAGGACACAACGTGGGTGTTTTCTTGTGAGATGAATCATGCAAAAAGGTCATCATGAGAACTATATTTTGGGGCCACTTTGCATGATTGCAGGATGCATTATTGAGAAAAGCTGAGTGTCATGTGTGTGAATGGATGTAGAAGGGTGACAAAAACGCACTGCATGGCCAATTTTTGGCCTGTTCGGGGTCTGTTTGAGGTCAATCAAAAAGGTGCCCAAGGGATAAATTGAAGTGTGGACACTAAAAAACTAGAGAAGAAAATCAACAAAACGTGGAGAGAAGAGGAGGAACAACCACAACTCCGTTATTGCTGTTTTTGGAGCGTGTTTTGGCCATAAACTGCTCATCCGAGCTCCGATTTGAGCACTTCGATATTGTAGACTGCGGTTTTTGGCCATTCCAGATGCAATGACACTGTCCATTTTTTCAAATTCCTTGTTGTTTCTTTCTAATTTGTCTGTGTAAGTTTCTCTTGTGAGCGAAGCCTCTACTCAAATTTGTGATTGTATCTAGCGTATTTCATCCATATGGTGTGAGCTATTTGCCCCATTGGTGTCGACCCAAGCTCAATTGTATCTAAGCATCAAAAATCTTCTTTCTTTGAGATAATTTATGTGTGTGTTTGTGTGTGTGTGTGTGTGTGTATGTGTGCCTGTGTTGAGTGGGCAAATGGATAGTCTCTCTCTTCTCACTCCATTGGTGTGTTCCCCGTCGGCCAGGTGGATTGTGTAAGCCGAGTGGTGCCCCATAGTGTGTGTGTGTGTGTGTGTGTGTTTGTTTGTGTGTGTGTGTGTGTGTGTGTGTGTGTGTGTGTATCATCCCAAGAGTGTGTTTTGTGCAATTATAGAGGCAAAGTGTGTGTTTCTATCCCGCTCACATTCTTTTGGCGCCCCCACGGAGGATCTTCTTCGAGTACCTTCAACTTCAGGATTACAGGTTGCACATTACATATCACAAGTTATAGGTTATAGGTTATAGGTTACAAGTACAGGTACAGGTGATTCACATAGGTACAGGTAGCTGGAGTAGACTGATATACTGGCAAGTGGAAGTCAGTTATAGTTGTCGTGGGTATGCATCATTTGGCGCCTATTTGAGTGCATTATCTTGTATTGCACGTTACTTGTGGATACTGCTATTGTACGCATTTGTGGATCCATACTTGCTTTTACTTGGCAGTCCCAACCATTTTTGAGACTTGGTCTGGAAGATAGTTATTTTTGAGACTTGACTATATGATATTTGCATAAACCTTTGTGAGAGGGTTGTGGTGAGGTTTTATTGAGCTGGGGGATTCTCAAGTGTGAGATCCTTTCGGTGATACAGGTGGCTGGAGCACCCTTTTTGTGATCTCATCATAGGCTATGTACTAGTGATTCATACTTAATGCTTGGATACCATTGTTCACATGTTATGAGTACATATACATTTGATATGTTGGGTTTTTACTGCTCTAATTCTGGGGAACTCTACCAAATTTTTTCCAAGTTGTGATGGCTGGTTTTTTGGTCTTTTGAGCCACTATGTTGTTATGCTATTGAAATTCTAGAAAAATCAGAGGGTAATTAGTCAAGTATGTTTTCTTGGGAGCTACATGGATGGCTTCTAATTGATAATCACGATGGACCTCAGTTCACTCCTTTTCATTTTGCACAAATAATCCAGATAAATGTTTATGTGGACAGGAAGATTTTTTACTAGCATCACATAGCCTTTATGTTTGGGCCAAGAAGATTAAGAGAGATACTGGAATCTCCTTTGCCTGTTATAATTCCGATGATTAACTATGAAAACTCATTTGATGTGCATGTGTTCATCCTTTTCTAAAGATTGAGCTCCATTCAAGTTTCTAGGGACTAAGTCAATCAAAAGTTTTGGGTTCTTGCACCTATTTATAAGGGGTTCTCAAAGCATTGAAACTTGGGTAGCCATGGCTTTCTCTTATCTGGAATTTCATGGAAGAAGTGATGAAGATGTGGAAGACTTTTTGGAGCAAGTAGATGTGGCATGCATAAGCAATGATATGTGTGATGAAGAGAATATTTTGAGGCTATTTGAATTCCTTTTGAAAGATGAGGCCCGTGTTTGGTTCATGGATTTGGAAGCTAAAGAAGCAGTAGCTTCTTCTAATGGTTTGAGTCTTGACAAGTTTATAGAATCTTTTTTAGAGCATTTCCAGGTTTTTGACGATACAAATGCATTATGGAATGAGCTCAATGCTCTTAAGCAAGGTTCTTATCAAGGTGTTGATGCCTATATACAAGTTTTTACAGGCTTATGGACTCGTTGGTGTGTTGCTCTTAAGGATGAGACACACCCTTGTTCATTGAAGAAAAGTTCTTTTGTTGATGGTTTGTCACCTTGGTTGTGGTTTGAGGTTGAGTTGAAGAGGCCCAAGTCTTTTGAAGATGCAGTACGCATTACAAAGCACAAAAAATTGAAGATTAAGCGTCTTGACGAGCATGGTATCAATATAGGTACACATGTGCAAGATGGATTTGACATGCAAGATGAGGTTAAGCCTAAGCCGGTGAAAAGTAGCCTATCCTATGATGTTTCTTGTTTCTTCCCAGGATCTATTGTGAGGGGTAAAGAGGTCTTGCAGGTTGACTGGTTTATGGAAGAGCCTAAAGAGGTGAGTAATGCTTTGGATACAAGATTGAAAGTCTTGAAGAGGATGCATTGGCTACTTGTGTACCTTGTGATTCCATATGTGAGTCTCATGTGAGTGTGAGGTTGAGTTTATTGACGATGAACATATATCTTTGGATACTAGTTCCTTGGAAATTATGGAAGAGGGCAAGGTTGAGAGCCGTTTTGTGGATTTGTTGGATGTGGAGCCTATTTTGAAGCTATATTCTAATGCATGTGCAGTGATTGAACCAATCCGTGAGCATGATTGTGGATTAGAGCAGGTACCTGTATCCTTGGAGACTGATGAATTCATGCTAGAAGCTATGGATAGTGGTGATAGCCATGATTATGACGTGGATGAAGTTATGTGTGATGATGAGTATGCTTATGATGATGAGAAGGGGTTTGGCATATATGAGTCCAACGACAAGGAGCTCATAGATACGGATGCTTATGCTAGGGATATGTGTGCCTTGGGGATACTTTTGTGATTTGGATGTGAACAACTTTAACTTCATACAATGCTTTTAGCTACTTGGGTGCATGATTTTCATGTTGTCTATGCCTGGTGAAGCCAAGATGCCAGGTGATGCGTCACTTGAGTTGTCTCAATCGGTTGGGTTGAATGTGGTATGCAATATTTATGCTTTTGGAGCTCCAAACAGGGTGGACGTGTTAGTTGGATATGCTTATGGTGCATTTTGGTTGATTGGTGACAAATATATGTGTGGTTCTATGATGCTTCTTGTGAATCAGGTGATATTCCTTTGGCCTTTTGATCCAGGTGGAATGAGCATCTACTAGTGTTGTTCCAGAGCATGAATGCTCTAGCAGACTAGGGGATGGGAAAATTATGTGAGGTGTTTTTTGGAGGAAGTGATTGCACATTTGTACATACACATGCATGGTGCATCTAAAGAATTGCCCATTTTCCAGAGCTAGGTGGTTACGTGGGCCCAACATGTGTACAGGTACGACAGTGTGTACATAGTATATCAATTTTCATCATCACCAGTATTAGTGTGTTTTTCTATAATAATGAGGAGTTGGTAGAGCGTAAAACTTCTCAAGGAAGCTATCAGTGAGCCGAAGCCATGATGTAAGCAGGTGCGTGAAATGACATCAAGTGGCATCAGGAGGACGAATGCAATCAAGACTTGCACGTGGATAAGTGAGGACACAACGTGGGTGTTTTCTTGTGATGAATCATGCAAATTTTTTATCTTGATAACTATATTTGGGGGCCAGTTCACGTGATTCCGGGATACATTATTGAGAAAAGTTGAGTGCTAGGTGTGCGGATGGATGCAGAAGGGTGACAAAAACGCACTTCGTGGCCATTTTTTGCCTTGTTCGGGGTCTGTTTAGGGTCAACCAAAAGTCCAAAGGTGCCCAAGGGATAAAGTGAAGTGTGGGCACTGAAAAACCTGAGGAAAAAATCAAAAAAACATAAAGAGAAGAGAAGGAACAACCACAACTCAAATTTTTTTGTTTTCGGAGCCTGTTTTGGCCATAAACTGCTCATCCGAGCTCCGATTTCGAGCTCCGATTTGAGCACTTTGATATTGTAGACTGGGATTTTTGGATGTTCTGGATACAATGGTAGTGTCCATTTTTCCAAATTCCTCATTGTTACCTACTATTTTGGCTATGTAAGTTTCTCATGTTAGTGAAGTCTCTACTCAAATTTGTGGGTTGTATCGAGCAAATGGGGGTTAGAAGTAAACACCATAATTCCAGATATGTCAGCAAAAGAAGTACCACCAGCTTTTGAGGCATACGATTAAGTAGATTTGAAGCCTTTGAAACGGCTTAGTACGGATAACCCTAGTATCGGAGTCTATTGTTGGGAGGATAGAAATGTAAAAGATCTTCTGTGGACTTCACATGCCAAATCAGGACAACTAACAACCATAAAGATCATCTATATCTTCAAGATCAAAGATAAGGGATCAGAAGACCATCCAATCTACCTAATTAGGGATTATTATAACAACAGCTTTGTTTGATGACTCCTGAGGAGGTCGAACAAACCAAATACCAAGGGTATTCCATAGGGGATTGGATATTGGGACAAGGACCAGAAACAATTACAAGAGATGAACACGATGAGAGATCATCTGAGAGTAATGTTAAGAAACCGAAAACCACCTCATCACGTAGAAAACCGGGTGATACTAAGGCTAGTCTAGGGCTACATGAGTCACTATTTCCAACAGATTGGTTTGAAGGACTTGGAACAGGACCAACTGCCAAGAGACCGGGAGTTGAACCAAATAGACGCGTCAGACCAGCTGATTTTCAAAAATGGGTCAAAAAATACAGTGGATCAAGATATCCATACAACCACTTAGCAAGCTTTAAGCAAGAGCTAAGAGCAGAACATATATTCGATTTTCATACTCAATTCGAGGGGTTTGGAATGACATTAGAAGGAAAAGCATTGACATGGTTCCAAAACATTCCACCAAGGTCAATCATGGACTCAAACACATTAGCTCAAGGATTTGTAGTTGCTTGTTCTAAAACGGGGATCAAACATAATACGATAGCTCAAATCTATAGATTTGAACAAAAACATGGTGAGTCTGTTAGGGATTGTGCAACTCGAATGAAACAATACATTGGCAGATGCTGTAGAAGAACAACTCATATCTTTGTTTCTAGAGGGACTGCTAAACAAATAACTTCATGCTATACTCTATAGCAAGAAGCATATAACCCTAGAAGAGTGTGTGTCAGATGCTATTGACTTAGGAGACAATTGTGATATTTTCATTGAAGAAGAAGTCCCTAAGGATAACCAAAGTGAGAAAACGGCATCCATTAAACCAACACAAGTGGGAATGGCTGTTGTAGCACCGCTTTCAGCCATAGAAGATATGCTCAAAAGAATGAACGACATGATGAACAACATGCAAAAAGCACTTATGAGGGGACCAGGACAAGGGATACCTGAACAGGGACAACCAATTAGGCCACAAAAATGGTGTGAAATCGAGGGTAAATGGACCAACCTTGAGACCAACAAGTGCTACTTCCAACCAAAGTATGATGGGGAATGTTCGGTATGCGCCTATGAGGCCACAAGGACAACCCATGTAGAGATATCACCCTAATATGGCCCAAGCTCAAAGACCACATATGGGTATGGAAAGACCTGAACCCATGTTGGGTCAACAACCTCCGTATCCATGACATAATGCAGTGCCTATAAAGTACATGCATCCAGAGAGAGTCATAGAGGAACCACCACTTGTGCCTGTTACACCCTATGCTGAGCCTAGTCCATCTATAGTAATAGTAGAGGGAGATTGGTATAATTCACATCCACCACCAATGGAGGAACCTGTGACTTATGCTCCACCAGAGCTTGCACCAATGTATTATGTAGCTAATCAAGGTGTCAGACCTCCCATAATAAGACCCATGGTTAAGCCAAGAACAATAAATTGTCACAAGTGTGGTGCAGATGATCATTGGAAAAATGAATGCCCAGAGCCTGACAGAAACCTCAAGCCAATTGAAGCTTATTGCATACAATGTTGCAAAAAGAAAGGACACTTTTCGAAATATTGTCCTAAAAATCCTTTGAACAAGGGTAAAACAGTAGTAAACATAGTCCAAGTGATACCTACTAGCTCATCTGAGAGTGAACCAATTGTTCCAATCAAGGTAATCACTAGAGCCCAGGCTAAGAAAAAGAAACACAACTCCTCTGATGATTCGAAAAATGCAAAAATTTCCTCTCAAAGGATCAAAAGAAGCAGAAGCAAAAGAATTGCGATGAGAAAACAAAAACAACGGGCAGAAATCGAGGAGAAGGCAAAAAAAAAATTCCAAGAAAAGGTCAAAGAAACTGGAAGCAAAAACAAAGAAACAACCGTGAGATCTAGAGGATCAATTTTGGTTGATAAAATTTTTGAGCCTATTAAGGAAGCCTTGGAAGCTTATCAAGCGGAACTTAAAGCAGGCCAAAACTTGGAAAACAAATGGAAAAACTATCCCTCTCCAGACATGGAAGCAACTAAGCTTGAAGCTTATCAAAATTTGATAAGAATCACGCAAGAAATGTTGGAAAAACAAAAACCCAAGCTTGAAAGTATTGCAAAACCTGAAGAGCTTGTGGTAAGAGACACTAAAGAAAGATCCAAAGTGGTGGTAGAACCCCATCTTGAAACAAAACAACCAGAACTTATAGTGCCGGACACTGAAGATGCCTTAGACAGAATTCCATTCATGGAGGAAGACTGGCCAGGACACTTATGGAAAAAAGTTAGAGAGATCAATGATGGGAGCCTAACTCTAAAGTTAACTCCTATAGAGGAAGTTTGGCTAGACAACCTACCTCCTAATATGGACGTGGATGTACAATCCTTGTATGGGGATTTCGGATTTGAAGCTTCAGGAATGTCTAAACCATTGACCTTGAAAAAATTACCCTCGTACTTGGGAGATAACAAAGATGAATCCATAGTGTGTAAGACCACTCAAGTAGAAAGAGTTGAACAGACCCTAGAAGTAGACAACATTCATTCAATCATGTCTACATCCATCCAATGTATCTTACTTTAGGAGAACTATTAAAACCCAGACCATATTTATGGAATGATCTATAGAAACCCTAGAGAAGGTGGGGATAACGGGGTTGATTTCAAAAAATTTGGGAAAATTGAAGCACGAAATGGACAACAAAGAGATTCGATCTGTTACAATGAACAAAGTCGGAGGATACTACAAGGGGAAGAAGGAAACACCACCCACCTAGTGAAATATAATGACATTGAAACCATGGCAAAACTCGATAGTGGGACAGGCATAGCCATAGCCACGAAAGTAGTATGGGAATCCTGGAGACAACCGGCCATTAGACAAACTTGAATGAAATTTCACTTGGATGATGGACACATTGAAAGACCCTTAAGACTGCTTGAAAAAGTGGTAGTTAATTCCTGTGGGATTGAATATCAACACACTTTTTCCATATTAGACTTTGGGAAGAAACTCAATTACGAAATCATATTGGGAATGCCTTTCATGCAACAGGTACAGCTTATCCGAGATTGGGAAAACAATTATCTGTACTTGAAGCAAGTGGGATCTATAACAAGGGTTAATTTAAAAGATCATACTTATAGAGATGTCATGAAAACGCCCATACAAGAATTCGATTCAGTCTCTTTGGCTGAAACTAAGCTTCCATCTTGGTTAAACAAAGACACTGTTATTTGGATGTGTGGAGCTTCAGAAAATGGGAGCTTAAAAGGAGAAGAATGTATCTTAGAAAGGGATTGTACAGACGAAGCCTATGTACTTGAACCCTTTCCGGAACATTTGTTTGAGCCCTTTGAGTGGACTCAAATTTTAGTGACAATGAATATATGTGTGAATACGTCTATGCCTACTCAATTTTGCAATGAAGATGTCTACAACATAATTCCCATCCAAAGGATTTCAACCCTCAACATTCAAGATGAAAGTGAGGAACCCAAGGACTTGATGAAAGCTCAACAAGTTTTTTCAGACCTCTACTACGATGCAACATATGAGTTAGATGAACACTCAACTACCTCATAAGATTTGGGGTCAAAAAAAGAACATATGAGAGCTAAACTACTCTTGAAAGGAGGGGAGGAAAAGTTTTTTGACTTTCCTAACCAAAAATCGAGAAGACAAAAATCATATAGATGAAAAAGAGACACCAGAAACATAAAAACAAGACCTATGCCATCAGTCTCTAGTAGAACACAATTCCTGATGCAAATAGATGCACATGATTGTGTCAAGGACAAAATCACTGACAGATATCCTTCAAACGAAAATCCAAAAATGTTGAAAACATTGAGAAAAACAAGGAAGGATACTCAAGCAAAGCCAAACAAATAGGACAAGGATCCAACCATGACACGAGTTGAGCGAAAAAAGAAATATTAAGAGCTAAAAAAAGCTCTAAAGGAGATATATACGATCGAAATGGAAACCACAGAAGAAGATGGTAAGGATGTAATGAGTATTCCATCCCATTACAAAAAGTATACTCTCCAAGATCAAAAAATCATAGTCAAACAACCCGTTAGGAAATTACGAAAATAGGGCGAGTCCTAGGAAGGGCCCGAGAACGTAAAAAAGATAGACTTGGCTAGACCAGGGGAAGAACCTAGGCCTGCTTACATTGCAAATGACCTAACAAAAGATGAAGAAGAGCTTTTACTAAGCTTACTAAAAGAATACCGAGATATCTTTGCTTGGTCTTACAAGGATCTCGAGGGTGTTGATCCAAAAATCTGTCAACATACCATACCCATGAGAGATGATGTGGAACCAAGTAGATTAAGGCCATACACATATAATGAAACATTTTCTAGGAGAATCAAATTGAACACAAAGATTGGGTGTCTACAATTGTGGTAGTACTCAAGAAGAATGGAAAATTGCGAGTGTGTGTCAATCTCAAAAATGTGAATGTAGCTACCATTAGAGACAACTTTCCTCTTCAAATCACTGAGCATGTGTTAGCAAGAAAAAAAGCTTACAGTTTCTTAGATGCCTTTTTGGGATACAATCACCGTTTTGGTTGACACAAAAGATCAACATAAAACTGCTTTTGCAACAAAATGGGGTATTTTTTCCTATCGGGTTATGCCTTTTGGGTTAACTAATGCTCCTGCCACCTTTCAAAGATTGATGAGCCATGCTTTTAAAGAATATCTGAGGAAATTCTTGGAAGTGTATATGGATGATCTATGTGTATATTCATCAATCCGAGATGATCATGTTGAACACCTCAAAAAGGTATTCGAAAATGTAGGCTTTACAAGATTTGCTTAAATCCTGAAAAGTGCACATTCATGGGTAGACAAGGAAAAATTCTTGGACATATAATGTCTAAAAATGACATAGCTATTGATATGGATGAAATTCATGTTATTGTTGATTTGCCTAGGCCAACAACAGTCAAAGGGGTTACAGCTTTCATGGGGCATTGTGGATATTATAGACGGTTCATTTACATGTATGCTATAATCGCAAAACCCATGTATAGCTTGATTACACACTTTGAGTGGACCGAGGCATGTGAAGAATCCTTTATGAAGCTGAAGCAAGCTCTCACCTCAGCTCCAATATTGAAAGCACCAGATCGGCATAAGATATTCCACATACATATAGATGCTTCCAATTTTGCTATCGGTTGTATACTAGCTCAACCAGGAGATGGAAAAAATGACTTTCCTATTTCTTATGATAGCCGACAGTTGAACATGGTAGAAAAGAGTTACACTACCACTGAAAGACAAGGGTTAGGAAATGATCTATGTCATTAAAAAAATATAGACATTACCTATTAGCCAACAAGTTTGTGTTGTTTGTAGAACACCAAGCTTTGTTGTATTAGATCAACAAGCCATGCAGCACAGGAAGAATAGTGAGATGGTTCATCATTCTTTTGGAATCTGATTTCACTGTGGTTGTAAAAAAGGGTACTACACATCAAGGAGCAGATCATTTGTCAAGGATTATTTCAAGAGAATCACCTAAAGGGGTAGACGATGATCTACTAGATGCCTATTTGTTCTTCGTGGAAATGATACCTCGATGGTTGGAAAACATGGTATCATTGATGACCATAGCTCAAGTGGATTCACAAATACCACTTCCTATTACAATCGGATTAATCGAGCAATTGGCTATGTATCAATTACTAGCTGGTAGGCTATACAAAAGGAATCGAGATGGAATAATGCTCTTATGCATTAATCCTGAAGAGAAAACCAGTACCTAAGTCAAGCACATAGTACCATAGTAGGACTTTGCTTTGCGGAAGATCAAACTATGCAAAGAATCTTGAGACTTGGAGTATTTGGAGTTCGATCTTTTGTAAAGGATTGTCCTCAATGTCAAAAACAAACACCCATACCTCATGTAACATTGTTTCAAATGTCGCATGTTCGTACATGGAGTAACTACCTGGTTACTTACTTATCAAGCTAAACATTTCCTGAGGATATGAGTAAACGCCATCAAAGAGCAATTGAAACTGAAGCAAGAGACTATGCTCTTATTGGAAACCAATTGTATTAGATAGGAAAGGATCAACATTTGCGTCTTTGTGCAAATGAAGACAAGTATATTACGATTATAGAACAAGAACATGCTGGATTAGCTGGAGGTCACTTTTCTAGTGAGACCACCGCAAGAGAAATCTTAATGGAAAGCATATGGTGACCAACCCTTTTTGCAAATGCCAAAGAATATGTTTAAAGGTGTGATGCTTGTCAACAAGCAAAAATGCCAACATGTGTTGATAGCAAGCCCTTAAGACCAATGATGGGGGCTAGAGCTTTTGCAAAGTGGGGTATAGATTTTGTTGGGCCAATAGAGACACCTGCTTGTAGAATCCGAGCTCAATATATCATTGTAGCTACGGACTATTTGACCAAGTGGGCGAAGGCTAAAGCAACTCAAAAGAATGATGCCACAACCACTACCGCATTCTTATATGAGTATGTATTCACAAAATATGGACTGCCAATAGAAACTGTCACTGATCGGGGAACTCATTTCCGCAATGAGGTAATGGAGTATTTGCTTAATGAGTTTATGGTCATCCATAACAAATCAGCTCCCTATCACCCACAAGCAAACGGACAAACTGAGCATACAAACAAAATTCTTAGCTCGGTATTGACTAAAGTGGTTAGTTCAGGAAGGACAGTCTGGGAAATGAATCTCCATGCAGCTCTATGGGCTTATCGAGTTTCATTCAAAATAGCTTTAAATGCTACACCCTTTAACCTTGTTTATGGTGTTGATGCCATAGTGCCAACATAATTTTTATTGCCGACATTAAGGGTAGCTAAAAATATTGAGTGGAATAGACATGAATTGTCAGAAAGACTTGAAGATTTAGAAAAGCTAAATAAGCAAAGGCTAACTGCCGTAGCTCACATCTATACACAAAAGCAGAAACAAAATATTTTTTTGATTCCCATCTAATAACAAAAATCTTCAAGAAAGGGGACTTAGTTTTAATCTACTCTCTTAAGCAACACATTCCCAAGTTGAAGAAAAAGGGAAACGGACCGTTTATCAATCTCCAAGTGGAGCAGTAAAGTTGTCCACCCTAGATGGTGAACCAATGGCTAATTGGATTAGTGGATGCCTTTTAAAGAAATACAATTTTTTGCTAACCAATCAATTGCTAGAAAGAATGCATGCAACCAAGCATAGGAGGAAGAAACGACAACAGATTATTGATGAAGCCTAAGAGGAATCTTGGCTTTGGGTACTCAAATGGAAAGTTTCTCTCAAGAATCAATAGATATCGATTCCCATCAACACTCTGGAAATAGATGACAGACAATGGGAATCACCTAAAGATGCAGTGTCAACAGATGATGATTGGTTAGATGGAATGGACCTGCGCATCAAAGTACAGCTCAACAATCAGAGCACAAATGCTTTGGTCATCACAGGATCTAGAGTAAATGCGGTCAGTTATTCCACGTACAAGAAAGAAACAAGTCAAGCATTGACAGTAGGAATAGCGACAATAAAAGGATGCAACAAGAACCCAACACCAACATTGGGAGTAGTCAACTTGAATGTGATAGTACATGGATGTTCATGTCCTCATCAGTTTGTATGCTTACCACAGATGAACACATCAATGAGATGATGATTCTTGGAATTCCCTGGATGCGGACATACAAGGCAGTACCAGATCAAGCTATCACATAAAGGTGGGCAACTCATTGTTCCAATTTCACTAAGCAAGGAGGAATGGAAAGGGAGTAATTAGCAGAGAAAACCACCAAGCAATCAATCTTCTCCATCCTCTCGACAAGCAAATGCTACAAGTAGCATGCAAGGAGTTAAGCAAATTTGGGTACACAAAAAATCACTGACAAAACCAAAGAAGGTTATAAGGGTCAAAACATGGAGACGAGCTTCCCTGAGCAAGGAACCTAACTTGAAATGGGTTTGGCAAAAAAAGGATCACTTATCTTCTCCACAAAACGTAAAACCAATCAAGCAATGGAGAGTTAAGTCTTAGAAGACTCCACCACACCATTCCACACCAACCTACCAATGGTGAGAAAAAGCTCAACAACAGTCAAAAGTGCTACCAAGAGCTCAGGCAATCAGCATGCTGAAACATCTCGATGGTACAATCAAACAGAGAGCACACAGGCTACAAGGTTTTCTCTTTGGAAGACAACATCAGAAAGCCTTGACATTAGAAACCCTTGAGTTAATTACTCAAGACCCAACTCTTGCACAACATATTGGTTTGAACTGCATTGATCTTGAAAGCATGGTAGAGCCAACCACGGCTATGCATAAGACACGATTGTTCAACCCATGCACACAATCATCCCGGAGTACGCCATCTAGGAGGGGTGGAAGGGCACTAAGTAATTAAGGGCAATGTTTGAAGAGGGAGGAAAACTTTCGATGTTAACCTGTCATTTTTTGCAAAATCACCTAATAACTCCCTTATAATTCATCATCAAGGAAAAATTCATTGATAATGTCTTCTCGATGAGTATAAATAGTGTATATACTATCAGAAAATCATTAAAAATAGTCCTTTTTGGTTATTTTTCATATGGACAAATCGAACAAAAAACAATAAAGCTGTGTTTTTCAATGGATTTTCTTAATTATTGGATTTTCACTAATTTTTTAGCGCATTTTGTTTTTTTCTTTGATTTTTTCAATAAACATGTCAAAAATTAATAATAAATAGCAAAAGAGCTCAGATGGAAAAATGAAAGACATGGTGCTAATCAGAAAGACAGGGCGGACAAGCACAAAAAATTTCAATGGAATCGAAAGATGAAATTGGGAAGCCTAAATTAGGCGGCCAGACCTACTTTTGCAAAATTCTTGCAGAATGAGCTACAAGAATCCGATCGGGAAAATTTTTCATTCTAACATAGATTTCACGGCTTAGTAGGACTAACGGAGGAATTTGGTGAAAAATGGTTCGGGAAGTCCGGGTATAGATATCCCAGGTAGGCTAAAACCACCTCATTTCCACTTGTTACCTTTGTAGAGAGAGCTTTTTGACCTCTTTCACGCATCTTTCCGGAGTCTACAATTGCCCGTTTTCAGCGTTGTCTCACATGAGACATGAGGGGTAACTCTTTACATTAGGGAAAATTTGGACCCACAAAGGGGCCTTATAAGGAGTTTGACTTCCTCTCTCATGTCCAAAACGGGCGTGCGGTAAATTTTTTGCAAATCAACTCTAAACTTGGCGGAGATTTGACAGTTAGAATCTACTCTTCAAGCTCTTTCTATTGATATATAGCACGCCATGAGATTCCTCATATTTTGAAAGATTCTATTTTTGATTCTCTAGATTCTAAACGGAGTTGTCACATTACAAGTCTCTAGATTCTAAACGGAGTTGTCTCTTGTTGTCACATTACAAGAGACGGAGTTGTCTCTTGTTGTCACATTACAAGAGAATCAAAAATAGAATCTTTCAAAATATGAGGAATCTCGTGGCGTGCTATATATCAATAGAAAGAGCTTGAAGAGTAGATTCTAACTGCCAAATCTCTGTCAAGTTTAAAGTTGATTTGCAAAATTTTTACCGCACGTCCGTTTTAGACATGAGAGAGGAAGTCAAACTCCTTATAAGGCCCCTTTGTGAGTCCAAATTTTCCCTAATGACTCATCACCGATTCATTTTGTACGGCCGGTAGCTACTCTAACCCCTAGAAAAAACCCCAGAATGCGAGCATGCTACAAGAGGTTCTTCACATTAGCGACGCTCACACAGCGACGCTCAAAAAAAAAATTCCCGGCGTCGCTATGAGCGTCGCTATAAGCGTCGCTATGAGCGTCGCAAATTTACAAAGAAATTTGCGACGCTCATAGCGACGCTTATAGCGACGCTCATAGCGACGCCAGCTGGGGAAAAAAAATAACCGAGCGCGCCCAAAAACTCAGATCTCATATCTGAGTTTTTCGGCGCCCTCAAGCAAAGAGCAGGTAACGCTCTCCCTCACTCTCTCTCTCTCTCTCTCTCTCTCTCTCTTTTTCTTTTACACACACACACACACACACACACACACACGAGGAGAGGAAGGAGAGCCAGGTATGCTCCTTCCCTCTCCTCATTCTCATGTTCCCTTCCCCTCTTTCTCTCTCCCTCTCTCTCTCTCTCACACACACACATACACACACACATAGTGTTTTTGAGAGAGAGAGAGAGAGAGAGAGAGAGAGAGAGAGAGCGAGAGAGAGTGCAAAAACGCACACACATACATAAACAAAGAATGCACACACACATTGAGAGAGAAAAAGAGAGAGAGAGCATGCATAAACAAAAAACGCACGCATTGAGAGAGGAAAAGAGAGAGAGAACATGCATAAACAAAAAACGCACACATTGAGAGAGGAAAAGAGAAAGAAAACATGCATACGATCCAAAAAAACGCACACACATTGAGAGAGAAAGAAAGAGAAACTAAAGGAGCATCGTAGGAAACTAATTAAAATTAAAAGACCTAAAGATCTAACCGACGAGGAGTTGAACTGAAGACCTATTATTCAAGAGAGAAATGGCATAATCAATCTATCATACTTGGCATGGGTGATAGAAAGGTTATACCATTTATCTCTTTTTATTGGCACACACATCCACACACGCGCACACACACAGGAAGAAGAGAGTTATAACGTCATAGGAAACTATCTTAAAAGACGTTAAAGATTAGGTTATATGTAGACTTACATTAAATTAGATTTAGGTTTATTTTTAACTAGATTTACGTTTATTTAAGCTAGATTTAGATTTACGTTATATTAGATTAGATGCGGGTCTCCATAGACTGCGATGCCTGCATGAAGCGGGTGAAGAAAGCCCTCAATGGAATATAGGGTATTGCTGCCTTCACTCATGGTGGGCTCCGTCGATCCAAAAGTACTGGTGAAATGTCTTCAGAAGATAGGGAAGAAGGTGGATCTTCAGGGCGGCAAGAGTCACTACATCCTCGACACAATGACCATTTAGACAACCTCTAGTCATTAGACTTACGTTAAATTAGATTTAGCTTTACTTTTAGTTAGATTTACGTTTATTTAGATTTACGCTTATTTACGTTAGATCGAGTCCATGCAAGAATTACTTACGGTTTAGGGTTTAGAGTTAGACGAACAGTGAAAAGATCTACTGTGAAAAGATGTTAAGATGAAGTGAAGTGCTACAGCTAGAGAAGAGGCAAAGGGATTTTGTCCACTACATGCAGTATCATGTAGACGTGGGTGTTTAGATTTCTTGTACCCACAAATATAGGTATTGACCAATAAAGACGAGATTATAACCCGGTGGTTCTGATCTCCGTGCACCTCTAGACTGAGGTGTGCGGGGATTGGACATGACTAGAGAATGTGAGGTAAAGAGAGAGAGAGAGAGAGAGAGAGAGAGAGAAAGAGAGATAAGACGAAGAATGCCAATAGAAGATTAAATTTGTTGTCCAGGTTATAAGTTTTTTATCCTCATTATGAGTAGCGACGAGGATGTGGGACCGTCCAACCGAAACACCTATCTCTCAACGAGGGTCTTATGTCCTTGTAATCAATGCAAGCATGCTGTGCGACGGACAAGACGTGTTTCTTTGCAGCACGTTCGCGAATTTGGCGAGTTCGATCCATCTATTATAGATCGAGTTGTTGCCAATTATAACTCGTCGGACTCTGACGCTGGCCAACAAGCAGCAATCTTGCAACCCAATAGACGTATTCGCAGGCGCTTTGGTCAAGCAGCATATGTGAGGCCACAAGATGTAGCCTCTGACAGCTCGGGGGATGATCATGCAGAGCACATTCCCAACGAGGCAATGTTTGAGCCCGAGATTGATGAAATGATCGAGACGATCATGGATTCAGAAAGGCTTATCTATGATGATATGAAAAGTGAAGCCGATACATCATTGTATAATGGAGCACGTATGTTTAGATTGAAAGCACTCCTGGTTCTTCTCAACATGCAGGCAAAGTTTGGATGGAGTGACACTAGCGTCACAGCGCTTTTCAGGTGATCTATTACAATTAGTTTACTTTAATAGAACTCTAAATGTATAATGATCTGATAGATTTTTACACGACTGTATCATATTTTTATGTTGTGTAGATTGCTGAAAGAGCACATTCTACCAGCTGACAATGTGATGCCAGATTCCCGAGATGAAGCAAGAAAGATTTTGCGAAACTTGGGGATGGATTACAATTCTATCCACGCTTGTCCTAATGACTGCATTCTTTTCAGAGGGGAATACACAGACATGGAGAAGTGTCCGAAATGTGATTCCGAAAGATATCGAGTAGATCTCCACGGGACAAAAATTCCACAAAAGGTTTTGCGACATTTTCCTTTGCTTCCTCGCATCAAGCATTTCTTCGAATGTAAGTCCATGGCCGCCCTAGCATCATGGCATGAGGAGAATAAATCTTCGGATGGTGTGCTACGAATTCCTGCAGATTGCGCAGCCTGGAAACATATAGATGGAACATGGTCGGATTTTGCCAGGGAAGCTCGAAATTTGCGCTTAGGCCTGGCTATGGATGGCGTAAATCCATTTGGTCAAAGATCAACATCTTACAGTGTATGGCCCGTTGTCATCGTCAACTACAACATTCCCCCGTGGTTGACTACGAAGAAGGGGCACCTATGGCTAAGCTTGATTGTGCCAGGGCGATATAAAGTGGGGAATATGGATGTGTATCTTCGTCCACTATTGGAAGAGCTACAACAATTGTGGATTGGCATAGAGGTGGTGGATATGAGCCGACACACAGGACGACGGAATGCTTTGATCAGAGGTATTCTAATGTGGACCATGCATGACTATCCCGGGCTAACAGAATGCTCAGGTGATCTATTGACACTCCTCTCTCAGACACTGTAAATCTTGTTTTTCCCCATAGTTGATCTATTATCATGTGTATACATGCAGGGCTTCAAAGAAGCGGATACAGAGCATGTGTCACATGTGGACCTAGACTGAATGCACGTAGGGCACCCTCACTGAAGAAGCAAATCTACGAAGGTCATCAAGCGTATCTTCCGGAGAATCATGTGTTACGCGACGGCTTTTTGGGAAGAGAGCCACCAAGGATGTCTGCACAAGCATGGTTAGAGCAGAAGGAGATGTGCGATGACGGATTGCCTCCACGGATGAAGAGACTATCTCTATGGTACGAGTTACCATACTGGCCCCGACTCGTGATCAATCACTTGCTCGATCCAATGCACATATTCAAGAATGTGGGTAATCTACTATGGGACCATTTGACCGACAAGAAAGATACTTTGGGAGCCAGAGTTGACCTTAGAAATGTGGATCGTATGGAGCAATATTGGCCGCAAACAGCGTCTGATGGATCGATAAAACTTCCTAAAGCACCATGGATTTTCACAGGAGCCCAAGAACGCAAAGTAAAAGAGGCCATTCGATCTTTGCGGACCCCCACTGGCGTAATGCACTCGCTCCGAACGTGTTTTACTAAAGAAGGAAAGCTTACCGGTTTGAAGTCACACGATTGGCATAAAATGTGTCAGGTACGTTCATAGTGGACTTTAATATCATTGCATAAAATGTGGACTTTAATATCATTGCTGCACATACTTTACAGTTTATTTTACCGGTTGCCATTGAGGGATGTTTGTCTCTCGACATCCGTAACACAATCTACAAACTTGCAAAGCTGGTGCAATGGATCTCACAAAAGGAGATCGACGTAGACTCCATACCATTCGCCAAACTAAATGCTGCGGAGCTTGTGTGCATGTTTGAGAAACATTTTCCTACTACAATACTAACCATTCAGGTGCATCTTCTTATTCACATAGTTGATGAGGTGGAAATAGCTGGCACAGTTCATTCCAGATGGATGTTCTTCTTAGAGCGTTTCATGAAAACGCTTAAGGGATATGTGCGTCAAAAGGCACGTCCGGAGGGTAGCATGGCAGAAGGTTGGTTGGTATCAGAGTCCCTAGTGTACATTGGAGAGTGGCTAGACGGATTTGATAAATCCCGGGACACGCTATGGCGAACCATAGATGATGAGCGCATATCTGGGATTGTCATGTGCAATCTCGGTGTTGAGAAGAAGATGACGGAAGATCTAGAGGCTAAAATCAACCGATTTTGCATGCTTCACAATCCAGTGATGCAAAAGTGGATTTCACAATATGAGGATGCAAAGCAAGAGCGACAAAGGGCACGAATCGAGTGGAGACGGGGAAGACGACCACCGATGCACTATCCAGCGGTTCTGGAGAGCCTACCAACCTTCATGAGCTTAAGATGGTTGCACAACCAATTGAAAAGCACACAACAATGCGGTGACGAAGTGACTGAAGAAGAGTGGGAGTACTCTCGGGGTTGCGCGACCAAGGTAAGTTTGCAATGTACGACTAGCAAGTGACTTTATTTATAAACGTTTGAACGGCCACTCATAATCTTTGTTCGTTGTAGTATAAGTCATACACAGCAGCATGGTGTAAAGGTCGACATTTTAGGGTGGAACGAATCGACAAAAAGCGTTTTACTCAAGATTGTGGAATCATGGAAAAATTTGAACAGTTTAGTCGACGACGTTCCTCTGATGCAGATCCCGTGGTGGCGGAACTCACTTACTTCGGCACGCTGCAAGAGATTTTGAGGATCGATTACAGAGGATTTTTTGTCGACTTGTTCGACGTGCAATGGTTCAAGATAATCATGGAGGGTCGAAACGCTACTGTGCGTAGAGGAGAGTCTGGTTTTCTTGAGGTGGATTCTACTAAGAAATGGACTGACCTAAGAGACACTTTCGTACTACTCGAGCATTGTGAACAAGTAAGTATATAAATAGTTAACATCCCCCTTTTACAAGTTATGTGGCTCTGGTAAGTAGTATTTCATCCTACAAAGTCTACATCAAACTGGTGGTACGTCATAGAGGTAGCCCCTCGTAGTGCAAGGACGTATGAAGGCTACCATGTGCCAATCACAACGACATCAATGGAGGAGATCAGAGAAGATGCTCAATCAGAAGCCGCTACGGTGGTGCCAAACGAGCATCAAGATGCTACTACTCTATATGGGGTGCATGCAGAGGAGCTACAAAATGAAACAGAGGATATGTGTTTAAACGGAGAGCTCTATATAGATATAGGAAGTTATGCTGAGTTATGCGAGGATGAGAGAGAGATCTCTTAAAGCCACAAATATTGTATTTGAACAATTTTTCTCCGTGCTGTAAAAGCTCTAGCGCTCTAAGTAGCTTCCATGGTGTGTAACGCTCTTTTCTACTCGCGCTCACATCTTTTGATTGAAAATTCTGAGTTTTCGACTTGCCTCTTCTATCACTCGATTCATTGCGTCATTGTATTTATATGCGTCATTACGTCATTGTATTTAATGGTCTTTGCGTCATTGTCTACTCTATTCATTCAATATTAAGTTTAAATATTCGTGTGTTTAATGCAGGTATGGATGATGAGGAGTTTCTTTCTTCTTTGTCACCGCAGCAGAGACAGTGGTACGTGGAGCGTCATCGCTCTGGCGCATCATCGCGCGTTCCTACACCATCCGCATCTCCCTCTCTTTCGGAGCATTCGGCGCGCTCCGAAGCTTCGGCGTCGACGAGACGAGCGTCACACTCGTCTAGACACCGGCGCTCTAGTGGTGGCGGTGGCGGTTGTTGTGGGGATTCCGCCACCGATGCCTCCACACCGCCTCGTGTTCGACGAGGCTCTTTACACTCCCCTTCTTTGCCCGCCCCCACACCAACCACAGCATCGCCGTCTACGCCAGGTTTTGCACGGCTGACTGTTCCTAGAAGCTACACACCTCTACCTACTCCGCCAGGAGCCACCCCACTCGACACTCCTCGCTTCGGCGCCCAGACGCCGATGGAGACACCTGACGTCCGTACCCCCATGGACACGCCGCTAGAGACCCCTGCCGGGACACCCAGGTTCACGCGTCACCGGCCAGAGGGCTTGCCTTACTCCGTCGACATCAGCGGCGGCATCATCATGGATGATGACGGCAAGAAGGTGATCTCGCGCATGCGTGGTCTTTGCTCTCAGCTGTTTAGACACTATATACTAAACAAATGGAGTGAAGTACCAAGTGATTTAAAAAACAGAGTCATCAGCATACTTCATGATGAGTTTCCCGTTCCAACACGGGATCAGCGCTTCAATGAAGACCTGATGAAGATTCGAATGCGCGAATACTGCAAACACAAGCGTTCCGAAGTGCAAAAAGCAATCAAGAATGGGTGGAATAGGCCAGATTGGCTGGCCAAAGAAGATTGGAAGAATGCGAAGAAAGCAGCGCGCGAGAATCCCGACAAGTGGAAGCAACAAAAGGATGCAGCCAGAGCGCGAGTAGAGGCAGGGAGCTCGCACCACTTGGGGAGCGGTGGATGGGCATCATTTGAGGCCGATTTTGTAAGTCTTTTCACATTGCTCTTTATGCATGTTCGATAGTTTAGGGTTTATGAGTTTTTTAGTTCTAACATAATGAAATCTTTGTATGTTTTGACAGTGGTCGATGAGAGGACGTGATCCCACACCGTACGAGCGCGAGTACGCAGGCAGGAAGGGCTTAAACGCCCTGATGGACATTCTCAGTTCTCGCGGCGGCATGGTTAGTATTAGGGTTTACTCTTTTTTATTTTTTGTATTGTTTTATAAATGTCGTTATATGTTTATATTTACTGAAAACTGTCTTATTGTCTTTTTTTGCAGAATCCGACAGATACGCCGCTTGGACGCGATGAGACGTCTGATTAGACGACGTCAGTTTAGCCGTAGCTAGATAGCATTAGTTTAGGGTTTCTCATAGCTTATGTATCATGAGACGGATTTTATACGTCTTTTTGAACCATGTATATTATTACATTTGTCACCGCAATTCCTTTTGCCAATCAATTCTTTATGCCTATGACGTTGTACAATTGTCATTATTACATTTGCCAATCAATTCAGTTTGTCTATGATGTGTACAATTGTCAATTTTGCAAACAATGCGTCTTGTGGGTGACTATTTTGGGTCTATTATTTACCTTTGCACTTTTTTTAAAAAGTGAATCAAGTGCAATATGGTTGATGGGTGGCAGGGCATTCAATGCCCTGCCACCAAAAAAATATTCTCTCAGGCGTCGCTATAAGCGTCGCTATTTATGGCTCTGTAGCGTCGCTATATGCGTCGCTATACTCTTCTGTGAGAGCGTCGCTATCTGCGTCGCTATAGGCGTCGCTATGAGCGTCGCTATATAGCGACGCATATAGCGACGCCTATAGCGACGCAGATAGCGACGCTCTCGTAGCGACGCTTTTAGCGACGATTATAGCGACGCCGAGGGTTATAAAAACCCAGTGTATTTCCGTCGCTAAGAGCGTCACAAGAGCACACAACCTCTTGTAGTGGCGCGCGCGCGCGTGCAGTGCACGAAGACCTACGACCAAAAATTGACCATAGCGACCTGTCAGCTCAACCAAATCGGATGAGATTTGAATTGTAGCACGTCCTAACATAATAGAACTTTTCTATATCATCATTTGACCATTCAACAGGGGTCAAGGGGATCCCCAGTAGAAAAGCTACGTTTTTGGCAGATGCAAGAATTTGGTTCTGACTCCATAGACAGCTTGCCTACGAGGTTTATATACAATATATATGATTGGTTTCGTGAAATCAATCAAGCAAAGCGCTCAAAAAGCAAAAAATGGCTCGAAGGCTACAAAGCGTTGTGAGCGGAATGAAAACACACACAGCGCCTTTTATAACAACCCGACACACACTCTTGGGATGATACACACACACACTATGGGGCACCACTCGGCTTACACAACCACCTGGCCGAGACAGGAAACACACCTATGGAGTGAGAGGAGAGAGACTATCCACTTGCCCACTCCACACAGAGACACACACATACACACACACACCCAAAAATTCAGCTCAAAAGAGGAGAATTTCTGATTTTTAGATACAAATGAGCTTGGGCCAACACCAATGGGGCAAACAGCTCACACAATATGGGTAAAAGATACCAGATACAATCACAAATTGGAGCTGAAGCTTCGCTCATAGGAGAAACTTACACAACAAAAACAACAAAAAAACAGTGAGAAATTTGGCAAAATGGACAGCGCCATCGCGTCCCGAACGGCCCAAAACCCCAGTCTACAATGTCAAAGTGCTCAAATCCGACCTCGAATGAGCAGTTTACGACCAAAACAGGCTCCAAAATGAGCAAAAACACACCTGCGACTGTTCCTCCTCTCTTCTCCACGTTTTTTCTGGTCGTCTCTCATTTTTTTCAGTTCCCACACTTAGCTTTATTAGTTGGGAACCCTTGGCCTTTTAGATGACCTCAAACAGACCCCGAACAATCCAAAAACTGACCTTGTAGTGCATAGTTGTCACCTTTTTGCATCATCCGCACACCTGGCACTCAGCATTTTTCAATAATGCGTCTCGCAACCACATGAAGTGGCCCCAAAAAGTGGTCCTCATGATGACATTTCTGCATAATTATCACAAGGAAACACCTGAAGGAGTACGAGCGGAAGTGTGAGAAGAAGAGCACGACGATATGGTGAACTCGCTCTACTGTAATGTGTAGAGCATAGTGAGTTCTTATTAGGTTTTAACAAAAGAATATGTGTACATACCTGGCGGCCCGCCCACTTACCTGGGCGACCACATTGGGCTTTATACCCCAACAACCTCCCACTTAAAGTCCAATGTGGTACTTTAAGTGTGAGAGAAGCTACTATACAAGCTAATATACAAGAGATGTAGAGAAGTGATGTACTACCCTACACCTAACGGCTTGCAAAAAAGCGCAAAGCTCTCTGAGGGAAGTCCTTTTGTAAGTAGATCAGTAGGATTTTCTGTGGTGTGCACTTTGACAAGCTGAAGTTGCTTATCCTCGAGCATTTCCCTGATGAAATGATACTTCACATCCACATGCTTTGTCTTTGAGTGATAAACTGGATTGCGAGCCAATTGTATAGCACTTTGACTATCACAATATAACACAAGCATCTCTTCTTTGATTCCCAAATCTGTTACTAGTCGATTAAGCCAAATTGATTCTTTGCATGCCTCTGATGCTGCAACATATTCAACCTCTGTAGTAGACTGAGTAACACAATCTTGTAATTTAGAACGCCATGATACTGCTCCACCAGCCAATGTAAAGACATACCCTGACGTAGACCTTCGGTTGTCTAAGTCACCTTCATAATCTGAGTCTGTAAAACCCTTTACACTTAGCTCCTGACTCCCATAGCATATACGCATACTCTTTGTAGCTTTCAGGTATCTCAATATTCCTTTCACTGCCTCCCAATGTTTCTTGCCTGGGTTTGACATGTATCGACTTACTACTCCCACTGCAAATGCAATGTCTGGGCGAGTAGCAATCATTGCATACATCAAACTACCCACTGCAGACGCATATGGAATCTTATCCATTTCAGCCTGTTCTTCCTCAGACACAGGACAATCTTGTTTGCTAAGTTTCACATATGGTGGCAATGGAACACTCAGTGCCTTTCCCTTCTCCATATTGAAATGTTGCAAAACCTTGTCAATATACTCTATTTGAGATAACCAAATCAACTTCTTTGATCTGTCTCTCTCAATGCGCATACCAAGTATATGACTTGCCTCACCCATGTCTTTCATGTCAAACGATTTTGCCATCTTTGACTTCAAAGCTGAAATTTCTTCCAACTGCTTGCCAGCAATCAACATGTCATCCACATAAAAAATAAGGATCAACCAACTACCATCCTTAGCCTTCTTTTTATATAGACAGTGATCGAACTCACTACGTTTGTAGCCTTGAGAAAGCATAAACTTGTGGAATTTATGGTACCATGCCCTCGGTGATTGTTTTAAGCCATAAAGACTCTTTAACAACTGGCATACCCAATCTTCCTTGCCTTTCTCAACAAACCCTTCTGGCTGCTGCATGTAAATTTCCACATCTAAATCACCATGCAAGAACGCTGTCTTGACATCCATTTGGTGCAACACCAAATCTAATATGGCAACCAATGCAAGAAAGAATCTCAATGTAGTCATCTTGACCACCTGAGAGAAGACTTCATCAAAGTCAATGCCTTGTTCTTGCTTAAAGCCCTTGGCAACAAGCCTTGCTTTGTACTTTGGCTGACTATCATGAGCGGTGATCTTATACCTGTAAACCCATTTACAAGGTAGAGCCTTTTTGCCCTGTGGTAATTTAACTAGCTTCCATGTCTTGTTTTTATGCAGAGCTGTCATCTCTGACTGCATGGCCAATTGCCAATTCCCGGAGTCCTTCATTTGCACTGCTTCCTTGTAACATGAAGGCTCATAACAATCAGTCAACATGACATAGTTCATAGATGGAACAAACCTATCAGGAGGTCGCGTGACACGTCCAGATCTACGCACAATAGGTGGCTCAGGCTCAGCCACAACCTGTGGTTCCACTCTATCCTGTCCTTGCTCCTCTTGAGCCCTGACATTTTGTCTTGCACGTGCAGGTCCATCTTCTTGGAAGACAACTCTTCTAATCTCCTCAACCCTCTCTGGTTTAGAATGATATTTGGATTCATTAAAGTGAACATCATTGCTGCGGACAACCTTTCTGGATTCGGGATCCCAAAGTCTGTACCCCATCTCACCAGAATTACCATAGCCTAGAAAGATGCACTTTCTACTCTTTGGCTCAAGTTTGTTCCTAAATTCCTTTGGAACGTGAGTATATGCCTCACAGCCAGAGACTCTGAGATGCTTGCATGAGGGCATTTTGCCTGACCATACCATCTCTGGCACTGAATCCTTTTGCAAAACCTTGCTAGGAGATTTATTTACAAGATGAACAGCTATTGATACAGCTTCAGCCCAAAACCCATTTGGCAGTTGTGCATTAGACAACATACTTCTGACCTTTTATTGTATGGTCCTATTCATTCTCTCAGCAACACCATTTTGAGGAGGATTGTAAGGAGCAGTAAGTTCACGTTTTATACCTTTTGACTCACAAAAGTCCTGAAAGGACTTTGAAACATACTCTCCACCATTGTCATTGCGTAAGCATTTAAGCTTCTTGCCACTCTGATTCTCCACAAGTGTCACAAACGTTTTGAAAACACTAAACGCTTCATCCTTGTGCTTGAGAAAGTAAACCCATACTTTCCTCGAGTAATCATCTATAAATGTCATAAAGTAAGAAGCTCCCCCTAGAGATAGGTTAGGCATAGGTCCACACAAATCACTATGAACAAGTGCCAACTGTGTATCTCTTCTACTGCTTCTATGCTTATGTGGCTGTTGTGTTTGCTTACCATACAGACAATGTTCACAGAATTCAAAATCATTAAATGAAAAGCCAGGCAAATAACCAGAACGAGACAAGATTTCCATTCCCTTCTTGGACATATGTCCTAACCGGCTATGCCACAAAGAAACGTTCGGCTGCTCGGTTACATTGATTACATTTTTAGAGACATTACATAAATCATGTAAAGTCCTCCAGAATTTACTCCATGTGATACTGTCATAGAACCCTTGGATATCTTCCACATGTTCTGTCCAAAAGTGGTGACGTAGCCACCATCATCAAGTAAACCTGTGTTGATCAAGCTCTTTGTAATTGCGGGAACATGTCTCCCATTCTTCAGCGTGAAAGAAGAGCCATTCTGAAACTTCAATTGAACATCTCCAACACCTAAGATCTCACATGTCTTCCCATTGCCTAGCCGAACATGATCTTTAGTGGTCACATAAGAGGTAAACCACTCCTTGTTTGGAGACACATGAAGTGATGCCCCTAAGTCTATAATCCAGTCACTCAGTGCATTTCCATCAGATGTTGTAAGAAGAGCTGAGTCCATTGTATTCTTCAAGAAGTAGATGTCTCCTGACACTAGACTGTCATCCTCTACAACAGTGTTTGTCACATTTATTTCTTGAATCTTCACTAAGGACTTGTTCTTCTCACCATGGTCTTCAGCTTTCTCTTTGCCTTTTTCTACTTTCCATTCTCTGCAGTCTCTTTTCATGTGACCCTTCTTGCCACAATGGTAGCATTCTATGTCACTCTTGCCTTTAGCACTGCGGGACTTGCTACGAGACTGATTCCTCTTTCCACCTTTGTACTTTTCTTTGGTCCTTCCCCTGACAACTAAGGCTGTTCCTTTGCCTTTGTCCATTGTCTTTCTATTGGTTTCTTCAGTAAGCAGACTTCCTTCTACACCTGCTATGTTCAAACCATCTGGAGGTGCAGAATTACTCAAAGCTGTGCGAAAAGTGTCCCAACTTTCCGGCAATGTGATCAACAGGAACATAGCTCTAACAGGTTCATCAAACTTGACACCTTGAGCTGACAACTGACTATAGATTGTGTTGAATTCATTCAGATGATTGGACATAGGTGTCCGTTCTTTCATCTTCAAGTCAACAAGCTTCTTAAGCCAGTATACCCGTGAAGCTGCACTCTGCTTCTCATAAAGATCACTCAACTTTAACCATGCTTGATAAGCCGACATCTCGTCTGCTACATTGAAGTAAATGCTTTCTGCCAAAGTCACCATAATGGTAGAAAGTGCCAATTCATCCATTTCGTTCCATTCATCTTCGTCCATATCTTCTGGTTTTATCCCCTTGAGCTTTATAGGTTTTATCTGCTTATTTTGTACCAACACGTGCCAAATCTGCTTCTTCCACAATGGGAAATTGGTTCCATCCAGCTTCTTGATATTGTAAAGAGCAGTGTCCTGTGATCCAACCATAGCTACGCTTCACAATGGTTTACTTTCCTGGGAAAAATTCGGCAGAGTTTCCCCTGTAAACTGACCTCTGAACCAATATCAACCTGTCAAATGAACCAAGAAAGCTTCAGATTCTGCATAAATTTTGGCAGAGTCTCCTTTGTAAAATGGCTCTGGTGTACTAAAAAACAGATCAAAAAACAGCTCAAAAAACACTGTCTCTCTGACACTGTAAGCTGCGGGTAAACCTGTCCTGCACCTGTACTGTCTCTCACTGTCCTGTCACTGTCCTGTAAGCATAGACTATGACAATGCCTCAACGGCAGTAAAGCAAAGATGCAATCCCAACTGTCTAACTCACAGTCAATACATCCTAGCTGCCTATCTAAGGGTGCTCGAGGGATCGCTCCAAGACTTGTATCACCGAAAGGATCTCAACATTCGAGAATCCCCCAGCTCAATAAAACCTCACTCGACCCTCAAAAAAGGCTGCAGTAAATCTGACAGTACATAGACTTCCCACAAAGTCATACATCCACAAATTTCCCACTATATGCTGTAGCCGCTGCGGCGGTTGTTTGCTGCGTGACTCACAGCCAACAAACCCTCAACAAACATACATCATCTCTAACAATACATCCCATGTGGAAGTACCTGCAATGTCAGGATGAAATCAGGAATATCAAGCAGCAAACACAAGCTACTTGATGAACTAGTGGATGTCTCCTACATTCTGTGTGTAGATGCGCCCGTGTCGTATGTGACACGCCTCCAAGAACTGTGAGCCGTCCTTCGATGTGTAGACAGCCACAAATCAACACTCTGGGAGTGTCGATATCCTCAGCACCTGCAGTCATAGGCCGAAAACCCCAAATTTGCAGAGTCGGATCTGCACCCGTCGAAACAAATGTCGAAAATGGCCTGCGCAGACCTTTGTCGAAGCCAAACGGTGGATGAGATGACCTCAGAATGAAATTCTGAGAGCACCGAGCCCTTTGGGCTTACCCACAGGATTTGGGGCCGTGTCTTCGCCTGCAGAATTTCACTCCAATCTGAGCTGGTGACTCTAGCCTCCTGCAGTGCTGCCCCGAGCCTTGATCTGAGCTTTGATACCAGTTGAAGGAGTACGAGCGGAAGTGCGACGCGAGAGAGAGTGCGAGAAGAAGAGCACGACGATATGGTGAACTCGCTCTACTGTAATTTGTAGAGCATAGTGAGTTCTTATTAGGTTTTAACAAAAGAATATGTGTACATACCTGGCGGCCCGCCCACTTACCTGGGCGACCACAGTGGGCTTTATACCCCAACAACACCCACGTCGTGTCCGTACTTCTCCGCGTGCAAGTATTGACCCCGTTCGACCTCCTGACGCCACTAGATGCCATCTGACGCACCTGCTTACCTCATGTCGTCAGCCCGCGGATAGCTTCCTCGAGAAGTTTAACGCACTACCAACTCCTCATTATTGTAGGAAAAACACACTGCTACTGGTAATGATGAAAATCGATGCACTATGTACACCTTGTCCTACCTGTACACATGTGGGCCCCACGCAACCACCTGGCTCTGGCAAATTGGCAATCCTTTATTCGATGCACCATGCATGGGTATGAACATATGCGCAATCCCTTGCTCCAAAAAACTCCTGACATAATTTGCCCATCCCCTAGCCTGCTAGATCATTCATGATCAGCAGCAGCAAAGAGAGATATGAGACTCGCCGCATCACAGGTCTCCTCATCCCTCACCAACATTGCTTGCTCCACAGACAACTCATCTTGCTCCACCATCATTAACCTGGCATGATATAATTTAAGATGCAATCCATTTACCCTTGACTTATGTAGAATCCCATCCAGGTTAGTCAACTGATATGTACCATTTGGAAAACACTCCACTATCTTGAAAGGGCCTTCCCACTTAATCTGAAACTTCTTTTGGAAGGTGTTGTCCAGCTTACTGTTGTAACGCAAAACTAAGTCATGCTTCTTGATACCCTTACTTTTGACCTTTTAATTTATCTTTGCCAAAGACTTATCCTGCATCTGTCCATAATGCTCCAATGCGCTCATCCTATCCAACTGAACCTTCTGTAACTGTAAGAGCCTCTCTTTGAATGCATTACTAGACGGCCCAAGTAGCTTCTCTAGCATCTTTACTGCAGGAAACTCTACTTCCACAGGCAATAGTGCTTCCTTTCCATATACCAAATGAAATGGAGTAAACCCTGTACCTGTCTTCACCGAAGTACGGTAAGCCCATAATGCACTAGGCAATTCCAAATCCCAATTCTTTCCTTGGTGCTCTGTCACTTTCGAAAGAATCTTTACTAACTCACCATTGAATCTTTCATTTAAGCCATTACACTGCGGGTAATAAGGAGTGGTATGCTAGTGCCTAATCTTCATCTTTGTGCATAAGAAGTCTAGCAGTTTAGCTCTAAATCCTGGCCCCTTATCTGAAAGTAGCTCTAATGGCACCCCAAACTTGCAACATATTTCATCATACACAAATTTTGCCACATCCTTTGCAGTGATCTGTTTTACTGCTATAGCCTTTGCCCATCTAGAGAGATAGTCCACTGCCGTCAAGATATAGCTTTTGCCCCTGCTTGTGATAGGTAACGGGCCTATTGCATCAATCCCCCACTTTTCAAACACATCAAACGCCATAATGGTTTTTCGTAGCTCTGGCTTCAACACTCTCTTCCCAAATGCTTGACACCTATTGCAAGACCTAACCCAATGGTGAACATCCTTGTGCAAAGTAGGCCATACATACCCCTCTTGCAAAATCTTATGCAAGGTGATCTTTAGAGCAAAATGGCCACCACATGCACCTTCATGATTCTCTTCCAACACTCTGTAAAGCTCCTCCCGCCAAGGTACACGTCTCAACACGAGATCAGCCCCTTTCATGTATAAGACATCACCAATTAATTTGTACCTGTATGCTCTACGCACAAAGCCATACTTCTTAGACTTCTGAATCTCCTTTGGAATGATTCCTGTTAGCAAAAACTCCTCATCTTGAGCCAAACTTTCCCGGACATGATAAAGAGGTAAAGTGGTCCTCAACACAAATAGCTCCCCAATCATGCCTTGAGCTGCTTCATGTGCCTCTCCATTTAGAGCACGTTCAATGTGTCTGATGATCCATGCTTCGAACTTTTTTAACAGGCCTTTAATTCGGAAGCACATTTCCTTCAATGAGGTGTTCTTGCTCTTCCACACACCCAGCACTTGCTTCACCACTAACAAGGCATCACCTTTTATGCTCAACCTTCAAACCCCATGCTTCAAACAAATGTGTAATCCGGCTTCCAGAGTAGCATATTCAGCCTCATTGTTACTATGAGCATCCAATTTGAACCCTCTCTTGCATACTAGCTTCCCCTTTGGATCATAAAGTGCTATACCCCCTGAAGCTGCATCATGGCTCTTTCTGTATGAACCATCAAAGAACAACACATGTGCATTGCTGATCTGTGGCACTTCTTCAACTACCTTTCTCACTACCTCTTCCTTAACAATAAGGGGATTCTCCTTGTAGGTCAACAAATCAGCTAGGGTAGCCCTTGTACTATCTTCCACTAGAAAAGAGAACTCAAACTCTTGCAGCTCAATTACCCATTTCTTCACCACATTTGACATGTTAGTACCATTAATTAAATGTGGCAAAAAGGCATAACTCATCAAGAAAACAAAAGGTCGTGGTAGCAAGTAATGACGAAATCGTCGACAAGCAAATATTACACCGGCCATCACTAGCTCTACTTTCGAGAACTTTCTCTCCGCTACCAACTTCACTCGGCTTGCACAATACACTGGCCTCATATAATGGCTACCCTTCCCCTTTTGCAATAGCATGGATCCAATGGCATCATCCCCTACTGATGGATTTACATAAAACACTTTCTCCCAATCAGGAGCCTGCATGGCTGACAACCCCCCTAACACCTCTTTCACCTCTTGAAACACTTCTTCACACTTGTCATCCCATTGCAATGGATCATGCTTTGCCACTTGTTGTAATGGATAAAGAATCTGAGAAGACAATGGAATAAACCTTGCCATATACTTCACTTTGTGTATAAAGATTGCCAATTGATTCATACTCGTAGGTGATGGAAGAAGAATAATAGACTTAACCGTGTCTGGATCAGCCTCAATGCCATTTTCTGACACCATGTGGCCCAACAACTTCACCCTTGGCTGTGCTAGATGACATTTCTTTGGATTTAGTTGTCCTCCACATTCATCATATCGAGCCAACACTATCTGCAGCTTCTCATGGTGTTCAGCCCTACTGCTATAAACACAGAAGTCATCCATAAAAGCTTTAACACAACTACCAATGAATGGTTCCAACACCCAATTTGCTCTCTCTTGATAGAAGGAAGGTCCATTTGACAACCCAAATGGCAATACTGTGTAGCAATAGCAGCCCCATGGCGTAATAAAAGTGGTCTTTGTGCAGTCTTTAAGAGCAATCTTCAATTGAAAATAGCCTGAAAAACCATCACACACACTGTACCTCTCATAACCTGCCACTGAATCGAAGATCTGATCGATGAATGGAAGAGGATATGGGTTCTTCTTAGTGGCTGCGTTTAAGGGTTTAAAATCTACACAAATTCTCCACTTCCCATCCTTCTTTGGACTGACTACAACTGGACTCACCCATTCTGTGGTCTCCACAGGGACTATGAACCCTGCCTTCAATAACTTGTCCACCTCTTCTCGCAAGGCTTCCATTTGCTCTTGACCCATCCTTCTTAGCCTTTGCCGCACTGGCTTAGCACCTTCTTTCATCTCTATATGCATCTCTTTGCCCTTGAACCCTCTGATCTCTTCATATGAAGTAATGAACAAATCAGGAAAACTAGCCAGCATGTGCAAATATATATCCTTCTCCATAGCTGAGAGGTCTCCAATGATCAATTGTGTCAACAATTCCTGCTTCTTTGACAACTCAACCTTGGTTTGCATCAGCCCTTCAATCACTTCATAAGGCCCTTCACTTTCATCTTCAACCTCATTCGCAAATGCAACTAAACCAAACTCCTGGATTTCTTTGTCCATAAAAAGAAATGCAACATCAGCATCCTCATCACTGCTGGTAGTGCTATCACTGTCCTCATCTGTCACCGTGGAAGAGTCTTCATCACTAGACTCATCCTCATCTTCATAAAGCTCCTCTAATCGTTTCCTTGTGTCCATATTATAAAGCTTCTTGGTACTTGTCTTTCCATAGAGGCTAATCGTACCATGTCGCCAATCTTGAACAGCTCCCACTGCACGTAACCATGGTCTGCCCAGTATAATAGGATATGCTCCCAACCCTGCTGGCATCACATGAAAATCAACCACTGCCTTTGCATCATATGCCTCCACTTCTAAGCTCTTTACAACACCCAAGCATTTTACTTTCTGATGGTTTGCCAATCTGATCCGGAAATCTGACACCCCAGCCATTGTGAGACCCATCTTCTCAACGCATGAGTGTGTTATGACGCATATTTGGGCTCCGCCATCCACATAACGTTGTCCCAATTTTTTCCTTTTATGCCACACATCTACTATTGGACAAATGTCTGGTAGCTCATCCATTGCCAACACCTTTACTGAACCTCTCTCTGGCTCTTTCTCCATTGGGCTAACCATCCTCTTCCACTGTCGCTTTAGCTTAGGCACCATCTCTATAAGCTGCCCAAAAGTAACATCTGCCTCCCTGCTCGTCAGATCCTCCTTCAAGTCATAGCTTAATTGCCCATCCCCTAGTGGAAAATCTGAAACATGAAACTTTCAACGAGCTCTCCTTTTCCTCTTGGCCTTACATCCTCGCCTTCATGGCTCTTTCCTTTCTTCTTACTAGGACCTGGGGTACTTCTTCCTTCCTTATCCTCTATGGTCCTCTTCCCAACAGGCATCACTAATTTATCCTCTAGCTTTGATTCCTTCTCCAAGGTGACTACACTTAGCACTTTTGTCTTTCCCTTTTCCTCCTGGGTCAGTCCCCTGGTTCCTTCGTCTCCCTTAATTTCGATGCCATAATCATTTGACCTAGTTAGCACCTGTCTTGGCAATGGATACATGTCTCCCCCCATCCTTGGTGGCTTATTACATTGCGGGCTGATGTGACCCAAATCTCCACAATTATAACATGTGGGCGTCTGCCTCCAAAACCTACCATTGCTTTGTCCAACACCATTCCTAGGCCTTTCTTCACCTCCTGGCTGATTTGCAAACCTCCCTCGACCTCGATTATTTCCCACTTGACCTAGCATGTTTAGGCTGAGATTCTTCATCAAATTTACCACTCGCCTCATGTCTTGCCTTAGCCCATCATCTTGCACCGATGTAGTGACCACTGCTAGCATAACCTGAGTAGTAACAGGAACCACTAGTTCATGATGAACCCCTCACATGCGACCTTGTAAAGAGTCCATAGGCTGAAATTCAGACCTCATGGGCAAAGACTCCACCCCTAACTGGCTCATTTTCCTCAACTTCCACTCTTTGTTCCTTGCTACCTCTACGGCATCTTCATATGTCCTAGGCTTCTTTAGCTCCACTCTCCAACGTATATTCTCCCAAAGACCAGCCAAGAACCTGTCCTTATTCATCATGTCAGGCGGGGGTATCGTGGTGCTAAGGCCTTGCACATCCGCTCCCATGCCAATGAGAACTTACGTATGTACGCATCTACTGGCTCACCTTCCTTTTGCACCAAACCTTGTACTTCTTGCCACACTTTGTCAGGATCTTCTATCTTCACAAACTCCACTTCCAACCCATGCCGTAGATTGTTCCAACTCAATCTTACAAGTGGATCAGCCACATGCAACTCCTCTTCAAATGCTTTAGACCAAACTCATGCATCACTCTTCAAACAAATTTGGAGAAGACGTAACATCTGCGCAGGGTCATGAATCTGGTTGCTAATGTAGGCAACCTCCATCTTTTCCAAAAAATCTTTCACATCTTCATCACTTCTTCCATGAAACTCCGGATAAGAGAAAGCCATGGCTACCCAAGTTACAATGCTTTGAGAACCCCTTTGAACACACGTGCAAGAACCCAAAACTTTTGACTACCCAATCCCCAGAAACTTCAATGGAGCTCAACTTTAGATAAGGACAAACACATGCACATCAAATGAGTTTTCATAGTTGATCATCGAAATTACAACAGGCAAAGGACATTCCAAGATCTCTCGTAATCTTCTTGGCCCGAACATAAAGACTATGCGCTGCTGGAAAAAAATCTTCCTGGACACATGAACATTTATCTGGATTCTTTGAGTTAAATGAAATGGAGTGAATTGAGGGCCATTTTGATCATCCATTAAAGCCAACCATGAAGCTCCCAAGAAGGCACACCTGACTTAACCTATGATTTTGCCAAAATTTCAGCAGCATAACAGCATAAATGGCTCAAAAGACCAAAAAACCAGCCATCATAACTTGGAAAATTTTTGGCAGAGTTTCCCCAGAAATAGAGCAGTAGGAACCCAAAATATAGACTATATATGTATGCATAAATTGTCAACAATAGAACCCGAGCATCAAGTAGGACTCACTAGTACATAGCCTATGGCGAGGTCACGAAAAGGGTGCTCCAGCTATCTGTATCACCGAAAGTACCTCCACATTTGAGAATCCCCCAGCTCAATAAAACCTCACGCTATCGACCCTCACATGAAGGCTAATGCAAATCACGTATAGTCAAGTCTCAAAAATGACTATCTTCCAGACCAAGTCTCAGAAATGGCTGGGACTGCCAAATACAACCAAGTATGGCTCCACAAATGCGTACAATGGCAGTTTCCACAAGTAACGTACAATCCAACAGACAATGCGCTCAAATAGGCGCCAAGTGATGCATACCCACAACAACTGCAAGTGACATCACTGCTAGTATATCACTGTACTCCAGCTACCTGTACCTGTGTGAATCACCTGTACCTGTACCTGTCCCTGTAAACTGTAACCTGTAGCCCCGAATCTGCAACCTGCAACCTGTAATCCCGAAGCTCGAAGCTTGAAGCTTGAAGCAGAAGGTACTCGAAGAAGATCCTCAGTGGGGGCACCAAAAGAATGTGAGCGGGATGAAAATACACACAGCGCCTCTATAACGACCCGACACACACTCTTAGGAAGATACACACACACACACACTATGGGGCACCACTCGGCTTACACAACCACTTGGCCGAGACAGGAAACACACCTATGGAGTGAGAGGAGAGAGACTATCCACTTGCCCACTCCACACAGAGACACACACATACACACACACACACCCAGAACTTCAGCTCAAAAAGAGGAGAATTTCTGATGTTTAGATACAAATGAGCTTGGGCCAACACCAATGGGGCAAACAGCTCACACAATATGGGTAAAAGATACCAGATACAATCACAAATTGGAGCGGAAGCTTCGCTCATATGAGAAACTTATACAACAAAAACAGCAGAAAAAGGGTGAGGAATTTGGCAAAATGAACAGTGCCATCGCGTCTGGAACGGCCCAAAACCCCAGTCTACAATGTCGAAGTGCTCAAATCCGACCTCGGATGAGCAGTTTACGGCCAAAACAGGCTCCAAAATGAGCAAAAACACACCTGCGGCTGTTCCTCCTCTCTTCTCCACGTTTTTTCTGGTCTTCTCTTAATTTTTTCAGTTCCCACACTTAGCTTTATTAGTTGGGAACCCTTGGCCTTTTAGATGACCTCAAACGGACCCCGAACAGGCCAAAAACTGACCTTGTAGTGCATAGTTGTCACCTTTTTGCATCATCCGCACACCTGGCATTCAACATTTTTCAATAATGCCTCTCGCAACCACATGAAGTGGCCCCAAAAAGTGGTCCTCATGATGACCTTTCTGCATAATTATCACAACGAAACACCCACGTCATGTCCGTACTTCTCCGCGTGTAAGTATTGACCCCGTTCGACCTCCTGACGCCACTAGATGCCATCTGACGCACCTGCTTACCTCATTTCATCAGCCCGTGGATAGCTTCCTCGAGAAGTTTAACGCGCTACCAACTCCTCATTATTGTAGAAAAAACACACTGCTACTGGTAACGATGAAAATCGATGCACTATGTACACCTTGTCCTACCTGTACACATGTGGGCCCCACGTAACCACCTGGCTCTGGCAAATTGGCAATCCTTTATTCGATGCACCATGCATGGGTATGAACATATGCGCAATCCCTTGCTCCAAAAAACTCATGACAGCGTCAAATTCAACATACGACATCAAACTGACTCCAAATGAGCCAAAATTGGCTGAATTGCTTCACAACTATGTTGTGGACAAGTCCAAAGCCTCAAAAGTGACTGACCAACTCAACATGCAGTGTAGTTATAGAAATCAGAGATTTCAGAGTCAACAAAGCACAAAGTGGTGCCGGCAAGACCAAAGTTTACCAAATTCAATTTAGGACTTGTTTTAGGTGTATAGAATGTGTTCAGGTGAAAATTTTTAAGTTTTGCAAGAAAAATGTGACTATTGTAAATATACATGATTATTTACTTTTGCACTATTTTTTCTTAGAAATTGTATCATCACCTCACCTATCATTTTTGCACACCTATTACATGCCAAAAATCAAGTATGAGCCAAAATGATCACATATAACTTGGAAATTTTCCAAAAAGCACAAGAAGTCTTTGGAAGCCAAATTTTGAGTTATAGATCACTTTTTTTGATCCAAATCACCTCATATCACATACACAGGGTTTATACAATGCCTTGAACCAAGTTGTGCCAAAAAATGTTGATTTTGGTAGAAAAGTTAATAATCATAATTATTTACTTTCATGCCAAAATGGGAGAATTTTACTATTTTGCCATCATACATCCAACGTACATGATGTGCTAAGCCCACTAGCCAAGTTTGAACCAATTTGGAGCTCAAAATCTCAAATTTCCTTTATATCTACTGTTTCAGAGACCTAAAGCCAAAATCTGGTACCATTTTCATCCTATGCATCCAAATAAGCCCATGTTTCACTCAGAGTATGTATTTGGTATATACTTCAAGCCTGTGATGCCAAGTTTGCAAAAAGTTGAAGTAATTACTCAGCTTTAAATAATCACGATTATTTACTTTTGTTACAATCTTTTGTGCGGACTTTATAATTTTGTTCCTTGCATGTTTTTATGCATCTATGCTTGTTCAAAAATTGATTTGAAGCAAATTGGACCAAAAATTGGTAGCATTTCAGAGCAAAGGACATTTGAGAGAAAAATCTATCAAATCTGCTAACTTGTGACTCTCTATTCAATAAATAGGAGACATGCAAGTAGCAGAGAGGGCCAAGAAGAAGCTCAACCAAAAAGAAAAGTTGCAAGAGCTACAAGCATAGCAATTGGACCCCGATTCAGTCAAAACTACCAAGGCAACTTATCTTTCAAAAGAACAGCTTGAAGAGCATCACACCACAATATTCACTGGAAGATTCAAGAGTGAAGAGGGACATTAGGTAGAGCTGCAGGTTCTACTAGAATAAGTGTATGATGTCACTGGAAAGCCCGAAACCAAAGAAGCCAACCGAAGGCTAGGGCTCAGAGCTTTCTATGAACGAGAGCCGTGTGGAGTGGACTTCTTGAAAGCTTACGAACTTTTTTCCACGATCGAAGGAGATGAAATCGCTCAGATTTTTGACCCCCAAGGTAATAAAGTTAAAGTAGTAATTACCAAGGAGATAGTGGCAGAAGCACGCAGATTGCCCACAGAAGGAATGGCAAGAGGGCAAGAGATAGGAAAACAATTGGAACTTTCACTGAAGAAACCGCTGCAGTCACCTTTGCAGACCTTATTCACAAATAGGTGGAGGAACCCGCAAGGTTATATCATCATCATTTCCATTTCCTTGCTAAGAGGCCACCAAGGTATACCACGCCCAATCATACGGTTTCCACCACCTTTACGCAAGTCTTCAAGTCAACAACTATGCAGCCGATTGACCATGCACAATATGTTTTTTCCACATTGAAAGGGACAAAGAAGGTAGGAAAGATCACATACCTGGGTGTACCAGAAGTTTTGACCAAGATTGCATTCCATGCCATCGGCATGGCCAACAACCTACCACCTGTCCCAGATCAGAACACTTGGATAGTGTCAGCTGAACCTTCTCCTCGAGCTACAAGATCTGCCAAGAGATCCTACAAGTCTAATGAACAGTCGGCTGAGAGCTCGCCAAAATGGCAAAGCAGTGATAGCTCAGATAATGAAGAAAAAAGCGCACGATGGGAGAAAATGAAGAGAAAGGACGTGGTAGCACACCAGGAGGAACCCGTATAAAAACAATCCGGATTTGAATGATAAAAACACTCTTACCAACATAGCCACCAAGCACAAGGAAAGGACTCGGAAAAGTGGGTGCCTATTGGGCTTAAGGGACCAAGAACCAAGCATCACACCAAGAAGCAAGCTGAAGAACCCACAGAAGTTCTGGAATGGATGTATCAAGAGGTAGAAGCTTTAAAGCTAAAAGAAGCAACAAATAAAGCGACAGAGATGGCAGAACATCAAAGGAAAGTAGAGGAAGCCATTGCACAAGGAGAAGCACAACATGCTCAAGGTATGTGTCTCCCCGCATCTCTTCTCCCGTCTCTGAACACCAAGATCACCCAATGCCAAGCCCATCACCATCACCGGTAGTTAGAACCACAATAATTGAGCCAACAAAAGAAGTAGCACCTAAACAGGAAAAAGAAATTGAATCTACACAAGAACCTATACAGCAAGAGGCAGCGGAATCAGCAAAACAAGCAGTTGTATCTACTCAAGAGCAACAAATAGAGAGAGATCCAGAGACAAAAAAGGCAGCCAATCCTGCACCAAAAGAGGAGACCACAAAGTTTGAGCATAAAAGAGAACAAGAGGCCAAGGAAACACCCTCTACCTCAACACAGCAAGAGAAGGCCGAGGCACCATCCTCTACCTCAACGGAAAAAGATCAACATCCACAATGGCAACAACAACAACCAGCCATCATGACGCAACCAAAGGACACCCAAGAATCTACAGAAACATCAAGACATTTAGCACAAAATGAAGACTGGCAGTCAAATGACGAAGTCATCCTGCAAATTAATGAATATTCTAAGCAAATGCAAGAGATGACGGAACGACTTCGCTCAGCAACACTTGGCCATAGCACAAGGGCCAAAGAGTTAGAGATATTGATTGACACACTCAAAGAGGAGCTGGATGACATACTCAATGTCATCACCAATCTATAGAGTCAAGTGCAAGAGTTGAGAGCAGAAGCTGAACAACATCAGGTCGCAAGAGATAAGCAACAGAAAGAAATGGAGAAACTGGGTGAGTTGCTCACAAAACTCTCATATGCATGCCAAGAAAAGGATGATCATCTGACAAAAGTTACAAATGAACTTCTAACTACAACCCTATCAGCTCAAAAGATCCAAGTACAACTAGATGTAGCCAATGCTTCCCTAGAGTACTCAGAACAAAGAATCAATGATCAAGCAATATTCTTGCAGCAAATACAAGAAAATCCAGCCGTCGACTCGATCAAGGAAGCAGACGAGGTCTACAAGGCCTTAGAAATGAAAAATAAAGACCTCGAGCTGGAACTGAAATTGGAGCAGTCTCAACGTAGAGACCTGGCCTTGATGCGGGTTCAAAGAGAAGACGAGCTACAGAAGGAGATAGTTGAACTCAAAAGAGTCAACCAGTTACTACTGAGAGAGGGACGCCCAAAAACGCAAGAAGAGGCAAGCACTTCCGAGCAATCTCATATAGAAATCCCCTCAATTTCATTTGTCGAGATGGAGACACAGTCAACAATAGAGTTGAGTGGCAAGGAGGAGTTTCAAATACCCATTACTGAAGCAGACACAATGCCCATGGTCTAGGTCTCAAAGGTTGAAGAAGATGCACTGAAAGAAAAAATTACACAAGAGGTAGATGAGCAATGGAAGACAGCAATGGATTGGGAGCTGAGAGTACTTCATTCCGTCAATGTCGCACAATTCACTCCCAATCAAATAAATGCGCAATGGCACCAACAATCCCTGTCCTATCCTCTGATTAAAGTGGAGTTCCTGCAAGTAAAAGAAAGGCTTTACACCAACATGAAAGCCGAGGGTGCAGATCAAGACCACCCATAGTGGAGGATGAGCTGGCTGAACAAGAATCCAAGGTACTTGATTTTGTTCACAAGAGCACTTGCGGCCCTACAAAAGGATCCTACCTTCTCTCTTGTACCAAGAGTAAGGACCTGGATAGCACATGAGGCACTACTAAAGAAGCGGCTTACTTGGCTGAATTACCCCAGATTGCCTACTCCAGAAAAGGGACAACCGACTCAAGAATACATGGTGAGAACCCGAAAGGGTGCCATATCATTCTTTAAAAGTCTACCAGATTTTTCATGTGCTATGTTATACAAAATCTGCCAAATTCTACTCACCTGCATCGAAGTGTTCAATGAGACGCCGGAGCAAGCAGGCGCCCCTTGGATGTCATTCCTTGAGGGTAACAAAGGGTTTTGCTATGATCTCAATGACTAACCTTCCAAAGAAGTCTTCTATGGATTCTACACCAGGTGTATGTTTCTACCTTCTTACAATATGATGGCGTTTGAGGAAGCGTTATACACGGGATTCTTCACTTGGCGAGCAAAAATATTTGGGCAAGTGATCAACAACCTGACATCCATTAGAAAGAGGATGGGGTATAGGAGGGCCTCTTTATTTTCCATGAGCTTATGGAGGTGATTAACAATTTGATGAATAGGTGCACGCCATGTGTGCAAGAATGGTGGGTGTGTAAGAGTGGTCAAAGGATACACTTTTTTCCCCAAAAAGGAGATGGACAATTTTATGATTTTCAGCCTTTCATAACTCCCACATATGATCTCCGATTTGAGTGAAAATCATAGATCTACAATCTACGTATCGAGCTCTTTTCATAGATATGCTACATGATATGGTTTTACCCGATAGAGTTTTAATTCCATTTTGGATAGAAACCTTAAATTCAAATAAACTAGCCATGTTGCCTATCTAAAATTCAAAAGTTGTCCTTTGATTACTTTCTTAATACTAAAGCTTTGACTTCCTTAAACTACCAAATAAAGAGGCCCTCCTAGACCCCATTCTCTTCCTAATGCAAGGTTTGTAGGCTACTCAGTAGTGGAGCTGAAGAACAAAGGAACCATGCAGTTTTTGCAAGTGCTCAATAAAGAGAAAACAATTAGATACCAAAAGGCACTCAATACGCTTAAAGACGGCCTCGCCAGCCGTCAACCCGAAGACTACTTTAGCCCATAAAGTTGTGTCAAGGGACAACACACACGAGGAGGGGGGAATGTTAGGAGCAAGCTAACACGGATACCATTTTTCGGAGTTCTCATTGTAAAAACACTTATTATTTTGAGAAATCGGGAATATTGTAACTCCTATTTTTTGGATAAACCTTGTAATTGATGAGCCAGGGCTACAAGCTTCCAGATTGTATCAACCTATCATTACCCATCTTTGGTACGACTCCCAGATTATTAGTTTTCACCATCAAAAACCTGGCTAAGGTATACAAGCCAATTTTTGTAAGTTATTATCAAGTCCTGGATAATGAAATACATAGCGTGAGCTAAGGGTGCTCACTTTTCTCCTTCTCGCGCTTCCTACTCCCTCCCCGGTTGTCACATTGCAGTCACGTTTGTTGCATTGCAACCGCAGGTAAGAGCTCTATGCATTGATGTAAGCACATCACAATAATTCATAGCTTTTGGCGTCGTCGACCCATAGCCTACAACCCGTAGCTTAATTTCATCATAACTAGGAATTTACACTTGAAAATAAAAAACTAAGCATAGGCGGGGTATTGAGGCATCATTGCCAAGCATTTAGATGCATTCTGGGTCGAAAACGACTAGGTCAAAAATCCACTGCTGTTAATAATCGTGATTTTGGCACTTGACCTAAAGTGGGGTTTGAGACCATAAGCATGTGTGCTTAGGTCTTATAAACATGTCCTAGAAGTTTCATTATGTTTGGATGTCATTTGATGTTGCAGTGTATGTGATTTGTTTGCCGATGAGAGATTGGCTTTTAGTGATTTCAGTCACTTGAGTGTAGCTTGAGTTAGATGCCAGTTTTTAGTTGTTTTCCAAGAGATTGACACCCTCTTTTAGCCTCTATGCACTAGTCAAGTCAGCTTCATCCCATGGATTAACAATTCAATCGTGGTTCTCGCTAATACTGCAATAAGATAGGATAGTGAGGTTAGACACCCGTCCCACACTCAAGGATTGTGCCCCCATATCTCCTTTTAGCTTCTCAACTTGCTACTCAAGTTTTAACTTGGTCACTTCATCAGTGGACACTGAGGCATGGACTATTGTATTCCATGATGACTGGATAAGCATTGAGCAACCATCATTGATCATTGCTGGGTCAGAGACTACTGGCTCATAAATTGTAACAGGAGCCATATATGGTAGTGTATCATAATCAAGTTTATGCAAGATTGATCGTCCTTTGAGAGGATGAGTCAGTAACTGTTGTAATCTATCCTTCTTGGTTAAGGCTAAAGCCATGTCACTAAAAACAAAGTAGAATTACCAAGTGGGCTAGCAAGCATCTGACCTTTTCCCTTATCAGTGTGGGTTCCTAGCTACTGAGCACTAGTCTTTTCAGGCTGGTCTTTCCCAGTACTGATGGTTGCTGAACTTTTCTCAATTTGCTGGAGAATCCCAACTGTAGTCTTTGCTGGAGGCCAGTTTGTCTGGCCAGTTGAAGTCTAGTATGCTAGAGATCTTTCAGTAGACACACTTTTGACCCAACTTTCTAGTTGCTTTAGTAGAGCAGTGCTCTTGGCCAATGTAGTTTTTGGTCTCTTAGAACTACTACTTTTCTCCTATGTGACCTTTCTCTTCTGACCATTAAGAGTCAACTGAGTGCCTAGGGTTTCTTCATCAGAGGATAATGCAACATTATTCGTTGTTGGGATGAGTTTCTGACTCCACGCCATCCGTACTTGATGATGATCATGTGGGGAAGTTGCCCAATAGAGAAACTACCAAACATACCATGCTTTAAAAACTGTATGGGACTTTAGCTTGGCAATCTGCTGAAGCACATTATGAGACAAAATCTGACATAGGTTGATTAAGGCATTGTCATCCAATTTTTTTGCTAGTAACATAGCAAACAATTTTTCTGAAACATATGTGGGGTTATTCTTCAGACTCACAGCTTCAGCCACAAATCGATAAGCAATGGGAACGTCCAAACCTGCTATTGGATCTTGAAAGCATAAGAAATGTTATCCGGTGTTGCTCACACTTTCATTCCATACACAATAGCACTGCCTTCATCAACATTGAAGGAATCAAGAACCTGCCTAATGATGGCTATGTCGAACTCTATTCTTGTAGCTTACACCACCACATGCAAATCCCACAATCGTAGCAACGCTTTTTCTTGCTTAGTAAACACATATCACTGTATCTTGCTATGGGGAGTGAGTGGTAGGGAAGCTTTGATAGAGGTGATAAGTTCTTGGGTCTCTTCTATAGTGTCCTGCATTTTATCCAACATTTTTCTTTGGCCCATACAAGGTGAAGATGATGCCTCTGTGTCAGAATAAGAAGAAGACTTACCGGAATATTCAAATCTATATCCATGCGAAACAAACAACAATTGGCGGTTGCTTTTGAAGAAGAAGTCTTTGGTTGCAGTGACGAGGATTTGAAGCTTGGCGATGGCGAATGTGTGACAGTAGGCAATCATCGTGCAAGAGATTTATGAGAAAAAATGCTTACTCTCCTTACTGTTATACGCGTTCGTTCCATAAAAGATCCACTATGTACCATTACTAGAGTCCTATGCACCACAAATGATGTGACATACATGCATTGGCTAATACTCTCCATGTTCCTTGAAATGATTACTACTGATGGTCGAACTGGCCCTTTTCCCCATAAAAATAGATACTGGTTCTGACACTTTACAGATTCTGCTACTACGATAGTTTCTTTGTACTGGAGCTTTTCTGACCCTTGAGCTACCTCTTTGACTGGGTCTGGTACTGGTTGTACATGAAACAAGCTTAGAATAAGTGAATCTAAATTCTCACGGTTTTCAGCTCCCAGATTACCAGTATCCTCATCCTTGGAAGTCTCTTTCTCATTGGAATAGTATAGCTTGATTTTGGCCCCATTATAAATGTCTAGCAATAGTAATCCAGAGAAATCTTTCAATCTTACTGTGACATTGAAAAACAACCAATCAACTTCATATGGACCAGCCCAAGCTATCTTTAATTTTGGTTTCTTAGGACCCAGTTTTGATTGATATAGAAAAATCAAATCTCTTTTTTGGAACTCCCTAACTTTGATTCATCTATCATGCCAGTATTTCCGTCTTTGCTGAATAATTTCCTATTCCAGCATAGCATGCTGTCTCAACTCATCCAGTTGTGCTAACTATTCCAGTGTCTGTTTCAAATTGTGATAAAAATCCAATCCATATTACACTATCATTATGAGACTGGGAATCACAAACTCCATAGGTACAACAACCCCAGTGCCATATACCATTCTAAGTGGTGTTAGTCCAATAGTGACCTTATAGGCTGTCCGATATGCCCAAAGAGCAGTTTGAAGTTTCAAATCCCACTAATGTGGCTTTTTCTGCACAATCTCAGTGAGAATAGTCTTGAGAGTCTTGTTGCTGCTTTCGGCTTGCCCATTGCATCTAGGATAATATGGTGTTGATTTCTGATGCTTGACTGAAAGCATTTCCATGAGAATATCCATAGTGTCATTTATAAAGTGTGTTTCCTGGTCGGACACAATTTCCACAGAACATCCATATCGGCGAACAATATTTTCAAATAAGAGCACAGCTCTTGACTTTGCAGTGTTGTTAGGAAGAGCTTTAGCTTCCACCCATTTGGTGACATAGCAAGTAGACATTAGTATACACCTATTCTTTATGGGAGTAATTATCTTGAAGGGACCCATAAAATCCATACCCCATTTCATAAATACACCCAGCGCTGAACTGGAGTTACAGGAGTCATATCTGCTGCTGTGGATCTGCCCATCCTCTGGCCTATATCACACATTTTACAAAAGCTTTTGACATTAGCTATTAAAGTTTTCCACCACAAACGTGCCCGCAAGATTTTCTTGTAAGTGATATCAGTAGAGAAATGTCCAGAATCCCCATGATATGCCTCTAAAATTACTTGCATTCTGCCTTCCATAGGTACACATCTTCTAAGAACTCCATCTATTCCCAGTCTGTAAAGTGATCTGCCAATGACGGTGAACTTCAGACTCTTGATAATCAGAGCCTTCTTTTGATTCTGAGTCCAGCTATCTGGGAATTCTCCTCTAGAAAGAAACTGATATACATCATAAATTCTAGATTAGTTCTTCAGCTGTTATCTGAAATAGTTATGCATCCACTGGCTCATCCATCAAAGATACCTCAGGGTAGCCATCCATACTTCTAGATAAGAAATCAGCATCAGAATGGGTTTTACCGGGATTATGGAAAATACAAAATTCAAATTCCATAAGGATCATCATCCATCTTATCAGTCGGCCTTGAATAATGACTTTGTTGATAAAAAATAATAATGCCTGATGATCCACATAAAAATAAAATAGTTTGCCCAACAAATAGTATCAAAATTTGGCAGCACTGAAAACCATTCCTAAGGCTTCTCTTTCAGTAGTGGTATACACTTGTTCATCCTGCTTGAATCTGCGACTGGAAAAATATACTGGATAATCAGTTCTTCCTTCTGGCTGAGCCAGTATTGCTCCCATCAGCAGTCTTGAAGCATCAACATGTACATGAAAAATGACATCCCAATTTGGTTGCCAAAGTACTGGCTTGCTGATAATAGCATTCTCTAAACTCTGAAAACTTTCTTCACATTCAGCAGTCCAACTGAAGTTACTGGTCTTTTTTGTGATTTCATACAAAGGAAATGCCTGGGAAGCAAACTTGTGGACAAATCTTCTATAAAATTTGATATATCCCAATAAAGAACTAAACTCTGATGCATTGCAAGGCGCCTTGTCCTGTTGGACACACTAAATCTTGTCATTGGCCATTTCTATACCATTCTTGGACACTACATGTCCCAGTAGTTGTCCTTTCCAGACCAAGAAAACAAATTTAAATGGGCTCAAATAGATCCTCTTTTCTTGTTGGAAAACCAGTTCCAGAAAAAGCAAATGCTTCTCCTCTGTTGAATATACAGTGAAGTCATCCATAAATATGGAAAGGAATTGGTGAAGAATTTCATTGAATATTTTCATCATACAGCATTGGAAAGTCACTGGAGCATTGCAAAGACCAAATGGAATTACCAGATACATGACTGCTCCTCACTCAATAATGAAGGTCGTTTTACTTCGGTCCTTAGGAGCAATTTGTAATTTCTTATAACCACTATAACCATCCATGAAGCTACACATCTCATAACCTGCAATTTCATCAAGCAGCATGTCCGTAAAGGATAAGGGAAAAGGATCCTTGATGGTCTAAGCATTCAGCTTCCCAATCCACACAGACTCAAAGGTTTCCATTCTTCTTAGGTATCACCACAATGGGAAATAACCAATCACTACTGCCTAATTCAGTAATGAATCCAATCTTCAGAAGGTTATCAATCTCTTCCTTGACCTTCTTAGCATAATTAAGATTCATTTTGTACCTTTGCAAACTTACTGGTCTGGCATCTGGTTTTAATGGTATTCGATGTTGACATACCTCTGGATCTACTCCCTCGAGATTAGTATGTTCCCATGCGAACACATCGTTATAGTGTTGAAACATGTGTTGGGCCTTTTCTTTCAAAACTGGATTCTGGTGTTTGTTGACTTTGATAGTTTTAGGATTTTCCTCCGAACCAAAATTCCATTCCTCTATTTCTTGATCATCTAGAAGCAACCAGTTAGGCACACCACCTTTTTGTTTGCTTGACTCCTCAGCATAATTCTAATACGGTCCACTGTTTTGATTTTCAGTGACATCTATAGAATATTCCTATTCATAAACCACTGGTGTACTGGAATCAATTGGTTCTTCTGGCCTTCCAGTTTGTTGAATTGGGAATTCTCCAGAGTTCAGTTCAGTGAGCTGGTCTAGAAATTGCTTCTTTTGCTTTTCAGTATAATCCTTGTCTAGTAGCACTGCATTGAGATCTATTTCGGTTAATGGAAAAATATTCATTGCCGCCAGCATCCTCTCAATTTTATTCACTTCATACTTTTTTCATAGCTCTTCTAGTTGCAGCTCCTATTGTTGTTTGTCTGAATCTGAATTCTACTACTGGCACCTTGTATTGTCTGAGCGTGATGAGCATAGTCGTGAATAGCCTATGCCTTTCGCAACCATGGGCGCCTAATAGCATTCCATATACACCTTGCACGTCTAGTACTAGGAAACTAGTTCTGAACTTTTCTCTGCCTACTCTTATCTGCATACTCTCTATCATACTAGTTGCCTGCACCACGTGATGATCTGCCATTCGAACTTTGAAAGGTGTTGGTTTCAGGTTTGTAATACCCATCCTTTGCTGAAGATGTACCCCCAGGATATTCACTCATGCTCCTCCATCCAATATGACACCAGCTAGTGGATCTATTTTATAACCTTATAATCTACCTGGATCACCGACACTTCATCATCTCTGATAGTAGCCAATTCAACTGCTCTGGCTTCCGCCTCCTCCTTCCTGCACTATCTGATGAACTTCGCTACTTCTGGCAAAGTTTTCCTAATATCATCTAGTTCAATTGTGAGTTGCTGAATTCTATCACAAATCTTGCCCTCTCATGTTCAAAGTTGTTATTAAAACTTGAAGAATCGGAAGTTTCCGCAGAGTACCATTCCTTTGTTCTGGTGCCTTCAGCGCTTCTATCATTCCCTAATTCCTCCATTAGTCCCTGAACTGCGGCCAACATGGTCCCAGGAATCCCAGATCCTGACTGATTTGGTTGTTCTTTTTTAAAAGACAAGGTTGGTATCTTCTGAATGACCCGAGCATCAGAACTATCTGGCTGCTCTGGCAGCTTCTTGGATAAATCCTCCGTGATTTTTGTCGCCAATTCTCTCTCTGCTCAGCCCATTTTCTACCTTCAAGACTGACTGGTTTTACCGTCTCTTCTGGAATTTCCTCAATAAACACCCCTTTACTCCGTGTAATTGCCTATACAAGAACTGGCTCTGGGGCCTTCACCTCATTAGCCGCAGTAGTAGGTGTTTCTAGACACTGAGCTGCAAAATGCCCATACTTGCCACAAGTATAAAAATTCAGGTGTTTGTTCTAGAAATTATAATGACCTCAACCCCGGCTAGTAACTCCTTGGTATCTGCCACGCCAAGCATCAGTGTCATTGGTACTTGATTTCTCTTCATGGGGTACACTGGTAGTCTCTGCTCTAACTAGTTCAGCATTTGCAAATGCCACCACATACAGATCTTTTCCCTTCTTAAAATGATGAATACGAATGCCACAGCTGTTCCATAAATGGCCATAGGCTTTGCAGTAAGTACACTGTGGAAACTCCTTGGAAACATGATATTTGGATTTATACTTTGAGCACCAGGTTTTTATCCTTCTCACGGGTTGTCTGGTCCGGCTAATTTTAGCAATCTGCCGGGCCATCTCATCAATTTTTCTAGACCAAGACCCCGTCTTGGCCTTTTCTTTGCTCTTTTCATCTTAATCACTTTTTGAGCTACTTGAGGTGTTACTGGAATCAGAATTCTCAGTGGAAGAGCAACTACCACTAGACCTCCTTTTCTTGTGATTGTTATCCTTCTTTGCCTGTTGTTTGAGCTTCAGGGTGCGGTTCACCAAGTCATTGAATTTCTTTGTGGGTGCAGACACCTCCTGTTCCCTAAGCTTTTTACTGTGGAGACCATTTAAAAACCATGCTTGCAGCCTCTTCTGTGATGGTGGTTCCTGCAGCTTTCTAGTGAGCTCCTTCATTTTCTCAACATAGCTTTTGACTAATAAATTCCTTGCTTTATCTTATCCAGTTCATAGAGGATATCCTCATCTCCTCTGTTGTCTAAATATTTCAGTCAAAAATCTTTGATTAGTTTGTTGTATGATCTGAGTTGGCAAGCTGGTAATGGTACGACCATTTCCTTGCTGCATCCTTCAATGTCTGAGGAAAGTATTCTCCCCAGTCATCTGCATTGATACTCTTCAACTCAGCATATTGTTCAAAGGCTTGGATATGAACATCTGGATCATCTTTCTTCCCACCTTTGAACACTGGAAAGGAATTTTTTAATGAAGAGGTATAATCATGTCGATCAACATCGTTTTGTCCTCTTTTGACCTTAGGAACCTAACTCTTTCTTGAAGATTTCTTGTAATGGTCCGTATCGGTGTCCCAATCAATTGCTTCACAGTTTCTGTCTCCTCCCTATCTCTTATGTTAGAACTGTGGTGACTACCTTTACTGCCTTTGGCTCCTTCATCCCTCTGTGTGGTCCGAGAACTTCTGGCCTTGCGTTCTTCCCTCTCATCCCTTCTTCTTCTGGACTGCATGGAATGCTTAGAATCCTTCGCTTCATCAGCATGAGTGTGCTTCCCCTGAGCCTCAGTATCATCGGTTCATTCTTAGGATCAGAATCTCTTTCTGACTCCTCAGGGATAGGTCAATGTGGTAGGATGGTTTACGACCGCAACAATTTTTTAGTGCCATCACTTCAGCTAAAATTCTAAATGGGAGAAGAGTTTTTTGGTTAACGAGCAAACAACTCTAACCACCACCACCATGATGGAATTGGAGCTGATCTCTTTTAGATAGCTGATTCCAGTGTTAGAACATATAGCTACTGGTAATTCGTCAGATCATTCAAAGAAACTGGGATAGAAGGTAAAAAACTAGATTGAAATAGTTAGCTGAACTAAAATAGTATACTGGACTGACAAATAGACACGATGATTGGAAAAGTGTTCACAGTTTAGATTCAGATTTATAGCTCATGAGTAACCAGTACAAGGTATATCAGACTAAAGCTCAATTGACTACAGTAGTTATGATTACAAAGTGGATTTGCAGGAGAAAGATTGTAGCTCAGGAACTGCTTAGGAAGCTAAACCAAGAGAACTAAGGAGTAAGAAGTCAAAATACAAGCAACCCGATTACAAATTAATGGGTTTATTTATAGCCTCTAGAGTTACTGTAGTAATTGTTGTGGTAATTACTGCTGTGTGACCAATCTATTGTCCGGCTTCCAGGAGATAGTTCTCGCTGCTGGAGCCGTCTTCGCCTTCTACAGGGCACTTTAGAGCTTGAGAGAAATATTGAAACATGATTGACAAGAAAGAGGAAGATGACCAAAATTGAATTTATATGTCTCCACATGCAAAATTGACACGAACAGAGAGCTATCCCAACACGACTACACGTAGAGTAGGCAAGGCGAGGGAAAAATTGCAACCGAAACCATCAAGGAGGCACAACAAGCTGCAACCTTCCATTTTATGGAGTTTTGATGAGCTTTTTTTAGTTTGTACATGAGTTTAAGTTATATACAAGTATCCCTTCAAAAAACTCACTCAGAAAAGCCCGAAAGTTGTCACTAGACTAGCGACTTGCAATGCATGTACATGTGCTTGCAAAACAATTTAAAAACCTCACAAAACCAAAGCCCACACACCCTTTTGACATCTAGAATCATGTCCATATGTATAAATTCACAAAAGACGGGGTTCTCAAAATGCATGCAACATAGTTTGCCAACCCCCCAGTCTTCTAGAGAATTCATGCTCAGTAGTAGACTATGCACGAGCTTATGTAGTACAAGGATACATCATATACAAAGGAACCAACACCATATAACCTCACCACGATCAAATGGAAAATTATTATCCCCTGCATCCGTGGTGCATACATAATGGCACCCCTCAAATTTACAAGGACAATCATCACTCACTAGTGAGCTCCAACCATCAAGGTTCATGTCATACAAATCGAAAGACCATGGATCAACATTCTCACCACCATGAGATGTATCTCTCATACTAGGCCAAGACAAAAAGTCCATTGTATCCATGTCATCATGGCTGTCCCAACTTTCCAAGCTACAATCCTCTTCAACATTCACAAGTGCATGTGAGGTTTCCATAAGCTTCCTCACCCTTGATAATGCATGGCACACATTGATTTGCATCTCCTCATCCATGTCAATCTGCGGATCATACACAGACACTAGGTGCAATCTCCCCCCGTGCAAGAGTGACCATTTCCCTCTTGCACGTATTTAATTTATAGATTTCTTGAATGGTAAAAATGAGTACAAACTGGCCGTTCGGTCATAAATGGCCAAAGCTCATAAAAGAGCACTCAAATAATAAATTGAACATATATATATATTTACATTCGCATAAGCCTAGCTCAGTCCAGTCTTTTCCACCTGTCAGCTACAATAAATAATAAGATATCAATTCCATAACACTCTGGTGTAGTTTGTTTGCAAAGTTTTATCTCCTGTCATGCCCTAAGACATTATACACAATGTGGATGGAAACACACTCAACGTCTCTATAATCACCCGGCATACACTCTTGGGATGATACACACACACACACACACACTATGGGGCACCACTCCGCTTATACAATCCACCTGTCCAAGACAGGGAACGCACCGATGGAGTGAGAGGAGAGAGACTCCATTTGATCACTCAACACAGACACACACACATCAGGGTTTTCAAATTGTAAATACTGAGTTCCATTTCTGTCCATGTACATTTTTCCTTGTTTGTTTGCCCTAATCTCTTCTTCAAACTCAATACCATGGTCATCGATGCGAATAGCAGACTCTCCAAGTAAACCTGAGCTCCATGACGATTAGTCTTATAGAAAGAGAGTATATGATTATAGCACATTGTCGTTCTGGTTTTTGAGTGAGTCAAATAGGAAGACATTTCAGATGTTGAATCTGAAAAAGTGTCTAAGACTTCTTCAAGAATAGTGTGTAAGATATTGCCTTGATTCATGCTTTCTTCGGTGGATATTCTACTAGAGGTTTCTTCGAGTATGCCCTGATTTCCTAGCACACAACCAGACCTAAGGTTCATAAAGACTTGCGAAGTCCTGGATAGAGTACTTACCTTTGGATTGACTTGTTGTCAATTTCCACTTGATTCGATTGCAACTTTCTGTCAAGCTACTTATTCCTTTTCTGCAACCTGATTCCTGTACAAATTTCATAAAGTAAGCTATTCTTTCACAAAGACTGTATAATTTTTGCTAACTATTGTGATTGGTTTGTGTGTATCACTTCAAATCAAGCGATGGGAGCCAGCAAATGACTTTCAGATTTGACTTTGGCAAAAAATCAAAGGATTAATTTGCAACTTGGAAACTGAGTGAACATGTACCAATTTGGATCCGATTGAACCCAAAATTGCCTGGTGGCTTTGTATTATGTTGTTCTAACGTTGTACAAGTTCAAAAGTCAAAATTGATGTCCCTATGTAGCAGTAGTAAATAATCACAATTATTTACTTTTGCTAAATTTTTTGCACTTTTTGGCTTGGTTTGGCAAGTATGCAACCTGTTAAAGTCCCTGGATTAAGTCTCACTTTTGTGATCCAAATTTCACCAAAATTGATTTGTAGGGTCTACTTGATATGCTTGACCTTTTGGTATACTCAAATTTGCAAATTGTCAATTTTTGAAGTAGATGTCAATAATCACAAGTATTTACTCCAACTATATTTTTGCAAACTTTTGTCCCAACTTTGACACAGGTTTGTTAAGCACTTCAACTTAAGGTCCCTAGCCAAGTTCGAACAAATTTGGACAAGTTTTGGTCAAATGATCATCAATTTTCTGTCCGCAGACTAACTTTGCAATTTGGTCACAATTTTCAACCTAATGATCCAAATCTTATCAAATTTGGTTTGTGGGCTTATTACAACATGGTACTGCTAGTGGTATGCTGACTTGGTCAAAAAAGTTGAAAAATGGGACAGGTGTAAATAATCACAATTATTTACTTCTGGCAACTTTTTCATCTTTTTGGTCAATTGAGCATGTACACATGTTTTCACATCAATATAAGCCTATGAATCAAATTTCAACAAGTTTGGACAAAGTTTTTCCCAATTTACACTCAAGATTCAAAAAGTCAGTACAAACTTTAGTTTTTACCCAGTTTTTTGCAAGTTTGGTGATCCAAATCTTTTGTGCCTTTACAGAAGTTGTTTGTACACATGCAATTAATCAATGGTATGAACCTTGGTCAAATGTGGGCTGAAAGTTAATAATCGCGATTATTAGCTTCAGGCTTTAAATGAACCAATTTTTGCACTTTTTTCAAGGACAGTCCTTTTATGAGTTATTTTAAGTCTATGAATCAAGTCAAAACATAATTTGGCCTAAAATATCAAGAAAAAGTAAATAATCTGAGTTTTGGTCAACTCTTGAAATTTTTACCTCAAAGTGTGCTTGAGCTTACCCATTGGTTCAGACAACTTTTAAGCTTACCCTCCAGTTGGATTGAGTGGTTTGGAGTCTTTTTGTGCTATTTCTAGCCATAGACCTGAAATTCTGCAACTTCCAATAACAACTCACAATGATGCTTTCCAAGAGAGCAATGTTCTGAAATCCACCTCGGATCCTACTTACCCTAATCCTAGATCCTCATGCAATGGGGTTGTGGAAAGTGTCCACAAACACTCGTTTTCTTGTTTTTTAAGATTTCCTGAGCATTGATCTTAAGACTTGTCTTGTCTATCAATCATTCTCAAAATCCTACTTTAATCCTATAATCCTACAGTCCTAAAGGCACTCGACAAGTTCGATTACTTCCAAGCTACCTCTGCAAAGCAAAAGATGACAATCTTAGGCTATGTGGTTTCTAAAAGAAAGTTTTTAACTCTAAGAGATCCTAGAGGAGGTTAAAGGATAACTTCACAAGATGCTCGTGTTTTTCCCTAGTTTAGGTCTCTTCAATCCCCGGTAGCAGAGCCAAATGTGGGACGGGTGTCTAGCCTCACTATCCTATCTTATTGCAGTATTAACGAGAACCATGATTAAATGGTCAATCCATGGGATGAAGCTAACTCGACGAGTGCATAGAGGCTACAAGAGGGTGTCAATCTCTCGGAAAACAACTAACAACTCGCATCTAGCTCAAGGTACACTCAAGTGACTGAAATCACTAAAAGCCAATCGCTCATCGGCAAACAAATCACATCCATTGCAGCATCAAATGACATCCAAACGTAACGAAACTTTTAGGACACGTTTAAGACCTAAGCACACATGCTTATGGTCTCAAACTCCACTTTAGGTCAAGTGGATTATTAACAATTATTAACAGCAGTGGATCTAAATGCTTAGCAATGATGCCCCAATACCCCGCCTATGCTTAGTTTTTTATTTTCAAGTGTAAATTCCTAGTTATGATGAAATTAGGCCGCGGGTCCGCGATGCCAAAAGCTACAAATTACTGTGATGTGCTTACGTCAATGCGTAGAGCTCTTACCTGCGGTTGCAATGCAACACACGTGACTGCAATGTGACAATCGGGGAGGGATTAGGAAGCGCAAGAAGGAGAGAAGTGAGCATCGTTAGCTCATGCTGTGTATTTCATTATCCAAAACTCGATAATAACTTACAAAAATTGGCTTTCATACCTTAGCCAAGGTTTTTGATGGTCAAAACTAAAAATCAGGGAGTTCTACCAAAGATGGGTAATGACAGGTTGATACAATCTGGAAGCTTGTAGCCCCAACTCATCAATTACAAGGTTTATCCAAAAAATAGGAGTTATAATATTTCCGATTTATCAAAATAATAAGTTTTTTTACAATGAGAACTCCGAAAAATGGTGTCCGTGTTAGCTTGCTGCTAACATTGAGGCATAGCATTCTTGAAAATCATTCAGCTAGGACAATTTGGACGCTAGAAAGTAAGCTGACAAAGATGGAGTTTGAGATGAGGCAGTGGAGAGAAGAAAAGGCAGAGGTTGAGAGAGCTGCTGACAGATTTGAAACTATGTTAAGAATGAAGAGAGTTGAATTCAACTCATTACTAACAAGCCACATTGCATTGAAAGCCTACTTAACAGAAAGATATATATATAATAATTTGGCAATCCAGACGGCAACGCAGTCTTCAATATGGATAGTCTAAGGGCGCTTATGGAAACCATGCAAAGTGATTTGCAGGATAAACTTTCTGAGTATAATAGTGCTATGGCAAATCAAGCCTTTATGGACTATATAGAGAAGCAGAATGACCTCGAGGAGGATTCTGAGAAAGAAACAAAGAAGGGATAAGAAAGGGAGGAGGAACCAATAGATAAACTTATGATGATGATGATGATTCTCCTCCATATCCGCCTTCAGGATCTGGTGCTGGTGGATCAGCTACCACAGGGGACAGTCAGCTCAACACGGACCAGCAAGACCAATATAAGGATCAACAGTCGGGAGATCAAGGAACTGAAAACCAGCAAACAGGAAACACTAAAGACACCCCAGAACCCCAATCACATCACTATACAGACGAGAAAGGAAAAGCTAACGTTGTGGTTGAAACTCTAGAAGGTGATGAGAAACATTCATTACAGCTCATCACACTAAACAAAAGGTTAAGACATCAACAAGTTCCAATAACTAGGAGGTATTTGGAGGATGATGCTCTTATTTCTGATTTGGAACGGTTTCAGAGGTTATACGTTGGCACCAAAGAAATGGTCCAGCATTGGAAATCAGTCTCCTTCCATGATTAGGAAGTGTGCCAACTACCGCATCATTCTAGCCAAATTCAATTGCTAGAGAGAGTACCTGAATGGGTACTAACCTCTGATGATAGACAGGTTAATGTACACTAGCAGCGGAAGTCTACTACAGACTGTCATTCCTTAGCCATTGAGTTAGATCTCCTGCATGGGAATAGGCCTACATACAAGTGTATGAGAGAGGTCAAGAATCAATTGAAATAAGTCCTATTGCAAAGGCAAATTGCTAGAGGAGTTCTGGACCAGAGGGTACAAGCTATGATTGAAGATCAAGCTTCCAGCAGTAAGGGACCACAAACTCAAATGATAATAGGGGCACAGGCAATGGCTCTCCGAAGTTTGTTCCAGTTGGTTAGAGTCACCAGAAAGATGATGCAATAGGAGAACCAGACTGTTCTAAATTTTTTAGAATTTATACCTGATTCCCCAGTTCTCCTGTATGCCTTGCCTACTTGGAAAATTGAGCTACCTAGGTTTTCCCATCCTTGTATTCTCAACATCCAGAACCAGTGGATTGACTTACATACTATAACATCACTGATGATCTTTAGGATTAGTATGAGTGATCCACTATCGAATGGAAAACCTGGAAGTCTTTGATCAATGATGCTCTCCAGTTAAATGATTTTCTCGAACTGAAAAATGAAATGCAGAGGATCAGGCTCTGTATGGGGCAATCAAAAATCCAGCTCAAAGGGCTCACCAAGATCACAAATGAGCTGTTGCAACTTACTGTGGAGTCCTCTAAGATTCTTGAAAAGGATATTACGACTAAACCAGGTTTAGGACCACAGTATAGAGAAATGGTTGAGATACTCTTTGAAGCTAGGGATAAAACAAATCAGCCTCTTCCAGAAGGATGGATCCACACAACTTCACATTGTCATAAATTGGCCAGAGCTCGTCTGATGAAGGGTAAACGCACGCTCTATGAGCTCGACACCAAAACCTATCATCCTCTAACGCCTTATGAAATTGAGATGACCACAGAAAGGAAGGATTAGCTTGAGCAGGAGGCCATTTACAGACTTATCCAGAAGGACAATGCTGGCATTGGGACTTCTGAGACACCAACATGGTTGAAGGGCAAGAGGAAGCGGGTTTAGTGGAAGGATACTGGGTAGGTTCATCTCAGAATCAGATGGTGGAATTTTTCCAGCCAGTCTCCGAATCAGATGATGGATTTTTACAGCCAATCTCAGAATCAGACGGTGGATTATCCTAGTGAGGCGCCAGAATTTCATTAGCTAGACACCCTTGGAATTACAATTATAGGGGTTTCAAGCACTCAATAAGCATGAAATATGGTATAAATCTAGCAATACCAAAAGAGCTAGCAACTACAAGGGAGTACTATCATGAGGAACATCAGCGACTTAACAAACGGGCAAAGGGGTTCCTCAACACCATTTCACGATCAGGTGGTGGATTTTTTTGAAATTTTGGAGTTATACCAAAATTCAAGAAAGGAAGGAAGGATGTAGAAGGCGAAGACGGCTCCAGCAAGCGGGAACTATCTCTTAAAAGCTGGACAATGGATTGGTCACACAACAATAATTACCACGGCAGTTACTACAGTAACTCTAGAGGCTATAAATAAACCCATTACTTTGTAATCAGGCTGCTTGTCTTTTGACTTCTTACTCCTTAGTTCTCTTGGTTTAGCTTCCTGAGCTACAATCTTTTTCCTGTAAATCCACTTTGTAATCATAACTACTATAGTCAATTGAGCTTTAGACTGATACACCTTGTACAGGTTACTCATGAACTATGAATCTAAATCTGAACTGTGAACACTTTTTTAGTCATCCTGTCTATTTCTTAGTCCAGTATAATATTTCAATTCAACTAACTATTTTAGTCCAGTTTTTACCTTCTATCCTAGTTTCTCAGAATGATCTGACTATTTACCAGTAGTTGTAAGTTCTAACAATGGAATCAGCTATCTGAAAGAGATCAAAGAGAATTCCATGCCCCAATTGAAGTTGTTCTCTTCAGGTTACGACTAGTTCTCTGCAGGGCTATGGCTATGGTAGCATAGTGGAAAATTGTGTGAAAACAGATTGGGAGGGCATGTATCTATGAATTGTGGAATTGATGTTGAAGTTGTGGGTTTGTGATGCTCAATTGTGAAAGGGGAGGCCCTTTTCTTCATATGCATTGGTTGACGTGTGCTGTAAATCCGTGCTTTGACAAGGTTTTGCTCCTATGTGCTATGGTCCTTTGGGTGGGCGTGTACTTGTAAATCCCCAAGGGAGCATATGCCTTTTGGTTGGGGTTTACTAAGAGTGTTTTTGGTATAAATTTTGGTGCTAAATTTGATGTTTGAACGCTCTTAGGCTATAAAGCTATAGAGGTGTCCCACTTTGTCTTTTGCCCAACAGGGTTTTGGTGCCCACCACCGAGGAGTTGCTTCAACTCAACTTCAATCTTGTTGGTTTATACATAGAAGTGCAACCATGTTCAAGGTTAGTGATGCGTTGTTTAGGATGAATGATATGATCAGTAAGTTGAAGCTAAGCATCATATCAGAGCTAGACATACACTACATGACGTTTTGCTCTCTAAAGCAAGAGCTAGAGGTTCTTGAAGATATGGTTCTAGATGCAAAGGAAGAGAAGTTCTTGCTCATTCGTACCCTTCCAAAATGTTTGGGCATTGAAGTTTCTCGTATTGACTTCTTGAGTGTGATGAACATTGTTGATCTCTTGAAGACAGAAGATGGTTGGAAGATGACAATTAGTCTTCTAGTTCTTCATGCATTTCACACAAGAACTCCTTTGTCGCTAGTGATGATTATAGCAATGATGACGAGGTTGAGTCATACGTAGAAGATGAGGTTTTCTCTTTTAATGATGTATATATTGATGAGGAGTTACATGCAAGCAATATTGCGAAAGAAAAATAATTTGGAGTGCATGTATGAGGAAGAGAGCCATCCATGCCATGGATGATTTGGTTTCCTATACAAATGCTTGTGAAGATGAGGTCTTTTATACTTCTATGTATTTGCATCACATGCTTATTAATTCTCGTGCTTCTGGTGTAGATGACATGCATACTACGATTATGGGTGAAATTTTCTCTTCTTATTTAAATGAGTTGACATGGTATTCAGATGAATTGTGGGCATGTGGGCCCATTTGCGATGCTGAGATTAATGTTTGTGATGTTGATGATGCTATTGGTGGCATTGAGTCTCCTGCTAGTTATGATTTTATTTGTGATCAAGAGGTTGGTTTCAATGATGTCGATTATGATGGTAATCTTGATTGGGGCTTTGATGATCCGCAAATTGAGATGGATGAGGAGATGAAAATCAATGTTGGCCATGCATTGTCAAGGATGAGGAAGCTTATGGAAACCTCACATGCACGTGTGGATGTTGAAGAGGATTATAGCTTGGAAAGTTGGGACATGCATGATGACATGAATACAATGGAGTTTTTGTCTTGATCTAATATGAGAGATACATCTCATGATGGTGAGAATGTTGATCCATGGTCTTTGGGTTTGTATGACACGAACCTTGATGGTTGGAGCTCATTAGTGATTGATGATTGTCCTTGTAAATTTGAGGGATGCCATTAAGTATGCACCATGGATGCCAGGGATAATAATTTTTCTTTTGATCATGGTGGTAAGGTTATATGGTGCTGATTCCTTTGTACATGATGTATCTTTGTACTACATAAGCTTCTGCATAGTCTACTGCTGAGCATGAATGCTCTAGCAGACTGGGGGGTTAACAAACTATGTTGCGTGTATTTTGAGAACCCCGTCTTTTGTAAATTTACACATATGGAAATGATTCATGATGTCAAAAGGGTGTGTGGGCTTTGTTTTTGTGAGGTGTTTAAATTGCTTTAGCAAGCACATGTGCATGCACTGCAAGTCGCTAGTTTAGTGACAAGTGTCAGGCTACTGTAAGTGCCCTCGAGTGAGTTTTTGAAGGGAGACTTGTTTATAACTTACACTCATGTAAAAACTAAAACAATTTCAGCAAAAATCCATAAAATTTCAGGTTTGAGCTCGTTGTGCCTCCTTGATGGTTTCTATTGTAGTTTTTGCCCTTGCCTTGCCTACTCTACGTGTAGTTGTTTAGGGACAGCTCTCAGTTCGCATCAATTTTGGATATAGTGGAATGTAGATTCAATTTTGGTCATCTTAATCTTTCTCGGAAGTCATTTTTTAAGATTTCTCTCAAGCTTTAAAGTGTCCCAATTGGAGTTTTTCTCTTAAGGTTACGAGTAGTTATCTGCAGGGTTATGGCTATGGCAGCCTAGTGGAAAATTGTGTGCAAACAGATTGTAGATCCAAGCAACAAAATCATCAACATTCTCAACCTCTCCTCCCTGTATGTATTTGTGAATTGTGGAATTCATGTCGAAGTTGTGGGTTTGTGATGTTCAGTTGTAAAAGGACAGGCCCTTTTCTTCATATGCATTGGTCGACGTGTGTTGTAAATCCGTGCTTTGACAGAGTTTTGCTCCTATGTGCTATGGTCTTTGTGTGGGTGTGTGCTTGTAAATCCCCAAGGGAGCATATGAATTTTGGGTTGGGGTTTACTAAGAGTGGTTTTGGTATAAATTTTGGTGCTGAGGTTGATGTTTGAACGCTCTTGGGCTATAAAGCTATAGAGGTGTCCCACTTTTTCTTTTGCCCAGCAACGTATAATGTCTCTTTGGTCAGGATTGAGTCAAGTTGTGCATATGAGTATACCCTTGTGATCTATAATAGATAATAAGCACATAGAATCAATTTCATCAAGTGGGAAGCACTGTTGGAGCTAAAAATTTCCAAAATACGGTTTGAGGAAAGTGTATGATTACATTGCTCATATCTAGTGCAAAAAGTATTGAAACTGAGTGTGGAAAGCTTCTGAGAATTGCCTGCATGGTAGAAAATCTCTGGAGAATAAATCTTCTCATTTTGGCCAAAGTAGACATCATACACGTAGTATGTCTCAAGGGCATATTTAGATACCAAAGCTGAATTTAGGGTTAACCTAGGGGTCAAGCACCTCAAGGAAAGCTTAAGGACCCAGTTTCACCTAAGTTGAGTCATATGGTGATTTAGAAAAACCTCTTAAGGAGTTGAGAAATCTTTTGACAGCCTCATGAGGATTTAACAAGATTCCATGTGTTAAGACCACAGAAGGAGGTTGGATTGAGGTTTAATATATCATGGAGAACCTAAGATTAGAATTTGAGTTGAATCTGGCACAATAGACATCATACGTTGGTGCAACCAAAGTTGGTCCAAGCTAGGAGATAGTCTATCCCAGGCTGAGGCAGCAGGCAGGTGCACTGCAGAAGTCTAGGGCAGGTACCAAAGCCCTAGGCAATCAAAGGGTATCAGCAATGTATGCTTGAATCGGTTTTTTAGGCCAAAAGTGTTGCGTATGAGATGGCAGGTCAAGGTGTCCAAGGTGCCAAGTCAGTGTCTTAAAATGAAGTTCTCATGGTACTCTAGAAGCTGGTCCAGACGGCTCGTCAAACAGAGCCCCTATGCTCTAGATATTGTAATTTAAAGGTGAAGTGTGTTGCAGATCCCCGACGGACAAGGCAGTTGGGGACAGGTGGCCCGGGCTGATGTCAGTGCATACATGTGTAGAGATCAAGTTACAAAGCATGCCTGTCTTTTCGGATTGCGAATCGGAGCTCTGGATAGCAAGATATGGTCAGTTGAATTTTTTTCGAGGGCCGGGTCTAAGCCCACTTGGTTGCATTGGAAGATGTGCAATCTAGCATCGTTTTAGCCTCGCCAAGGTTCTCAGTGATAGTGTGCATCATGTGGAGCCAACACAAAACAACGGTGCATCAATAGGACACTCGATTAGCTAGATGCGGCAAGACAAAAATGGGAGGTAATACCAAGAGGGAAGTGGCAGATGCTTTTTTGGCATTTTTTGCGGCCGCGGATGATGACATTGAAGATCTCAAAATGGGGCAAAAGGCAGATTATTTGAAGGTGGACACGGTGGGTTTGTGGTCAGGTTTTCAAGCCGGTGCATAGGCCAACAGGGCAAGGCATAACAGAATGCCCAAGGCAGGCGAAAAATGAGGCCTTTTCTAATCTAGGGGATGGATTTTTTGGGGGGCTTGGAGACCGCTTAAGCCAGCGAATGCCACATGGCGAGTGGGGAAGAACCCATATGCGCAGCCGGAGGGTACGAGGGCGGGCTATATAGGGTAGCCCATGAGCCTCAGGAGAAGCATGATATGGAGAGAGGGGAGCTCCCGCCCATTGCCTTTGCGATGGCGTCCGTGTGGGTGGCGGCCTGCAGGCGCTGCGTTGGGAAGACATGTCGGGGGTTTTTGAGGTGACCGGCGAGGAGGGGCCCATGGGCCGCCGGTGTGGGGGTCTAGTTGCGACAGTGATTATGTGGCATGCCCGCCCAACACAGGGTAGTTCCCACGGACCCTTGGGGCCCCACATTTTGAGAGAAGGACCACCCCCCCAATAGCGACCTTGCTATTGGTAACAATAAATATTGAAGAGAAAGAGACCCTAGAGACCACATGGCATCATTATTGAGACTGATCTGAGTAGAAGAGGTCAAGGAATTTGTTACACAGTGTGTCGGATTTGGACTGTACTCTTAGAGAAAGAGGCCCCTACCTGGTTTGATTCTATTGAAAGACGGGGTTTTGAGACCATCCAAGAAGTATTTGATGAATTTGTGGAGGAGTTCTCTCAAAGAGGGATAGCCCACAATACTGTCTGACAAATCCATAAGTTCAAGCAGAAAGAGAGAGAATCTGTCAGGAAAGCAGCCTTACAATTGAAACGATATGTAAAATTCTATACTATGGAAGAATTACCTACTCAATTCAGAATCATGTTGATATTTATCTAGGGACTGAGAAATGTAGACCTTCAAAAGGATTTGCATATGAATAAAAGCACCACTTTGAGTGAGTTAACCAAAGAGGCTTTACTCTAGAAGACAATTGTTTGATCTACAAGGATGGAGACCAAAGAGAGAGAGATGATGATTTATCATCTCAACAGTGGAGCTAAGTACACAAAATCAACACAAAGAAGTGAGCCGGCGGTAAATCAAGAGCAACTCATAGAAGAGGTGTTGAAGAGGATTAGAGATTTTGCTAAGCCACATGCCAAGCAACCAAAGTGGTGCACTGTCAAACAAGAATGGACACATTAGGGAAAATTTGAACTCACAAAGGGGCCTTATAAGGAGTTTGACTTCCTCTCTCATGTCCAAAACGGGGGTGCGGTAAAATTTTTGCAAATCAACTCTAAACTTGGCAAAGATTTGGCAGTTAGAATCTACTCTTCAAGCTTTTTCTATTGATATATAGCACCCCACGAGATTCCTCACTCTGTCTAGAATCTATAGAATAAAAAATAGAATCTTTCAAAATATGAGGAATCTCATGGGGTGCTATATATCAATAGAAAGAGCTTGAAGAGTAGATTCTAACTTCCAAACCTCCGTGAAGTTTAGAGTTGATTTGCTAAAACCCTAAACCGCACGCCCCTTTTGGACATGAGAGAGGAAGTCAAACTCCTTATAAGGCCCCTTTGAGAGTCCAAATTTTCCCTAAGGAATCACGAGATTGAAGAGTTCTACTACAATAAGGGTTATGTGCAAGAACAACAGTATGTTCCCCAAGCACAAGTAGCACCTCCCCAAACCAGTGTTTATCGCCATATTATCTTTAGCTTGCAGCCATGTCATTTAGTGGTGAAAAGGATATTTACAATATCCAAAAATTTGATGGGACAAATTTTGCTATCTGGAAAGAGTAGATTCAAGATGTTCTTATACAAAAAGGCCATTTGGATCCTATCATGGAGCACCTAGAGGGTGAGTATACAAATGTTGAGTGGGAGAAACTTGATTCTAAGGCCAAATCTACCCTCCGTTTGCATTTGGCCGAATCTGTGTACTTTACGAAAGGACTACTAGAGATGTATGGGATAAGTTGTGTTCCAGTTATGAGAACAAAAGTGCCACTAATAAGGTTTTCTTGATAAAGAAGCTGTTTGACCTTTGTATGAAGGAAGAGGGCACTATTTCTACTCACATTAATGTATTCAATATCATTTTCACTCAATTGACCACTCAGGGTTTGGTCTTTGATGAGGAAATCAAATGTATCTTCTTGCTATGCAATTTACCCTCGTCTTGGGATACGTTCTATACTGCGATTAGCAACTCAACACCTGGTACCGATTTAGTGTACAATGACATCCGTGGGAGTCTGTTTACCGAGGGAATTCGCAGGAAATCTCAAGGCAAGAAGGATGGTGATGCGTATGTTGCTAGTGATAGACAGAGGGGTCGCACTCAAAGTCGTGCCAAAATCAAGGAACGTGGGGGCTCATGCAGTAAGTTGCGGGGTTCTATGCGTAATGTCGAGTGCTATCAATGCCATAAAAAGGGGCATGTGAAGAAGGATTACAAGAAATGGTAGCAAAGTAAGAAAGATAAACAATCCGGTGAAACTTCTAAGTCTAATGATTCAAACAAGGGCTAAGCAAAGTTAAACGAGATCAATGTGCTACAGTCTTTAAATGCTCCTATTGTAGAGACTCTTCCAGCGGTTGTTATGCCACTTTTCTCTAATGTAATGGTCTTCACAACAGATCTACCTGTCAAGGCTCTTGTAACAGAAGATGCACAGTATGCACATAATTGGAAAGTAGATTCTGGTGCGAGTTTCCATGTGACACCACATAGAGAGTGGTTCTCTACTTATTCTCACTCTTGTGGCAAAGTGAGACTTGGTGATGCTTATGAACTAGACATTAAGGGTGTCGAAAACGTCAAATTGCATCTAAGGAATGGCACGCACTTTGCTTTATGTAATGTCAGACATGTGCCCAAGATGACTATAAGCTTGATTTTTGTTGGTCAGCTTGATGATTTGAGCTACAACACCACATTTGGAAATGGTTCGTGGATAATACGCAAAGGTAGTCTTGTTGTACTCAGAGGTCAGAAGCATGGTACCTTGTATTCCATGCATGTGTCAAATGTTGGTCATGATTACATGTCTATAGCCGAGCTGCTGTCTACTGAGTTGGGGCATTGCCGGCTAGGTCATATTAGCCAAAAAGGAATGACAACTCTGACTCGTTTTGGCTACTTACCTGTCTTGTCTTATGTTGAATTTCCTGTTTGTGAGCACTGTATCTACAGCAAACAGATTAGGTCCGTTCACTTACCATTGGGTCAAAAGCGAGTTGAACCTCTAGATTTAGTACATAGTGATGTTTGTGGTCCTCTGTCAGCCACCAAATCTCTAGGGGGGGCAGCTATTTTGTGACATTCATAGATGACTCTACTCAAAAGGTGTGGGCATATCCTTTGAAACATAAGGATCAAGTTCTTCCTATGTTCCAGAATTTTTTGGCACTCGTTGAGAATTAGTTTGGCAAGAAACTCAAGAGGTTGCGAACTGACAATAGTGGAGAGTATGTCTCCAAGGAGTTTGAAAATTTTTGTGCTAAAAGGGGGATTAAAAGGCAGTTTATAGCACCATACACACCAGCTCAAAATGGAGTTGCTGAGCACATGAATCATACGATTCAGGAAAGAGTCACAGCCATGCTTTCTAGGGCAAATCTCACACAAGGCTTTTGGGCAGAAGCCGTCTTGACTGCAATGCACATTATAAATTTTTCACCTAGTACGCCATTGCATTATGAGATTCCAAAAGAGTTATGGTCTAAACGTAAGCCCCATTACGACCATCTACGTGTTTTTAGTTGTGAAGCTTATGCTCACGTGCCTAAACAACTTTGATAGAAGCTAGAGCCAAAGTCACACAAATGTATTTTCATTGGATATGATGCAGATGGAGAGATGGGATATCATCTCTAGCACCCAGAATCTCATCGAGTCATCTGTAGTTTAGATGTGATCTTCAATGAGTCGAAGATGCATAAACAACCTATCAAGGAAATAGAGATTCGAAGAGTCACTTTTGAGGATATTGGCTCAGAGACAATGAAATTAACTTAGCGGGCTAGTGATGTACCTTCCACTAGCAATGCTCCAGAGGTAGAGGATAGCAATGGTCAAGGAGTGAGACGATCTACTAGAGTCTCTCGTCCACCTGCACGTTTTGAGCCAGGTCTTGATTACATCGTGTTGACTGATTACGGTGAGCCAATCTGTAGTTTAGATGTGATCTTCAATGAGTCGAAGATACATAAACAACCTATCAAGGAAATAGAGATTCGAAGAGTCACTTTTGAGGATGTTGGCTCAGAGACAGTGAAATTAACTCAGCGGGCTAGTGATGTACCTTCCACTAGCAATGCTCCAGAGGTAGCGGATAACAATGGTCAAGGAGTGAGACGGTCTACTAGAGTCTCTCGTCCACCTGCACGTTTTGAGCCAGGTCTTGATTACATCATGTTGGCCGATTGCGGTGAGCCAAGCTGCTACCAAGAAGCCATGATGACGGATGATGTGGTGAAGTGGGAGCAGCCTATGCAATCTGAGCATAACTCGATTCCGGCTAATGACACTTGGGACTTGATAGAACTGCCAACTCATGCAAAAGCTTTACCTTGCAAATGGGTTTACAAGAATAAATTTACCGTAGGTGATCCAAATCCAAAGTACAAGGCTAGACTTGTAGCCAAAGGGTTCAAACAACAAAAGGGAGTCGATTTTGATGAAATCTTCTTGCCTGTGGTCAAGATGACAACGCTTAGAATCGTACTTGGTCTAGCGATTGGGGACATGAAACTTGTCCAAATGGATTTGAAGACAACATTTCTTCACGGGGATCTGGATGAGGATGTTTACATGCAGCAGCCTGAAGGGTTTGTTCAGGAGAACGCATCTCGTGAGGAGCTAGTATGCAAGCTCAAAAAGGCACTTTATGGCTTAAAGCAGGGTTCAAGGTAGTGGTATCATAAATTTGATGCATGTATGAGGTCTCAAGGATATAAAAGGAGTAAAGAGGATCACTGCTTGTACACAAGAAAGCTAGATGATGGCTCAATGATCATTCTCGTTTTGTATGTTGATGACATGCTTATAGCTGGAAAATCCATTGCGAAAATTGCCAACTTGAAGAAAACACTTAGCAATAATTTTTCAATGAAAGATTTGGGAGATGCTACACACTTTCTTGGCATGCGAATCAAAAGAGATCACAAACGTTGTATTCTTGAGTATCTCAGGAAACATACATTGAGAAAGTTTTGGAGTGTTTCAATATCCAAGGGGGGAAACCATTGAGTACCCCGATGCAGGCATTCTTGAAACATAGCAAGGAAGATGCACCCAAATCTAATGCTAAGAGAGCAAAAATGGCTAAGGTACCATATTCTTCGGCAATGGGCACTCTCATGTATGCTATGGTAGCCACAAGACCAGACATTGCTTTTGCACCAGGAGTGGTGAGCCGATATATGGCAAATCCTGGCAGCAAGCATTGGGAAGCAGTGAAGCACATTCTTAGGTACCTCAAAGGTACGGTCGGCAGGTGTTTATGCTTTGGGAACAGTGATGCATACATTGTGGGTTATGCGAATGTAGACGATGCGGATTGTGTCGACAACAAGAGATTGACATCTGGCTATGTCTTCATATTTACTGGAGCAGCAGTATCTTAGAGGTCATGTCTTCAAGATTGTACGTCATCTTCCACTATGGAAGTAGAGTATGTCGCATTGTCGGATGCAAGTAAAGAGGCTGTATGGTTATCTCGCTTAGTCAAAAATCTTGGCATTGATGAGACTCCAATGATATATTGTGAGAGTCAGAGTGCTCTTGCATTGCCAAGGAATCCCGTGTTTCACTCCAAATCGAAACACATTGAAGTCAGGTATCATCTTGTGAGAGATTTCTTGGCCAAAAAGCTCATTGATTTGGTCAAGGTACACACTAACGACAACTTGGCAGATGCTTTGACAAAAGGCTTATCTTTGGAGCGGTTTACACATTGCAGTGAGTTGATGGGTATAGGTAAAGCCACTAGATTGCTTCACGGTTGTACATACCCGGTCAGTTGGGCTGCGCTGGCTGTCAAGTGGGAGTTTGTTGGGATTCAAGCCAACCGGTAGAACATCCCATTTACTACTAACCCATCTACTAACTTAACCCATGTATACACTTATTCTTTAATACAACAGAATAAGGAGCTGCAACAGGATAGCGTTGCTGTGTGCTCCACCCATAGCAAGTCTCTCTCTCTCTGCTCTCGCACTTGCACTCGCCATGCTTCCCGCGACACCTTCAAAGGCATAGTGGGATGACAATGGATTGTTAACAGTGTGCAATGAAGGTGGAGCGTTGACAATGTGCGTGCATGCGCATGCCAAGTTGGTCAAGACGTAATCATCTTTGAGATAGTTTGCATGGGGTGCCGATTGCCAACATATTAGCCACTTGTTCTGAACTTCTAAAGTTCTCCTAGAGAATTTTTGAAAATGTATTGTGCACCACTTGCAAACTAGTTGCAAGCTCACTCCAGTCATGGAAAGTAGAGCACCACAACCACCACCAAGGAAGACAATAATCAACAATGATAATGGTGGCAGAAAGGCTTGGAGTCTTACATTTTAAGTCCCCTATGTAGCATATGTAGATTCAAAATTAGAAAGAAAAATCTCCAGATTGTTTCAAGGAGTTTTTTTCAGCTTTGGAGGTCTCCACCAATGTACCATGTTGACTCTCTCTCTCTCTCTCTCTCTCTCTCTCTCTCTCTCAAGTTTGCACATGAGCTAATAAATTGGTTATGGCATGTCCCTCTTGACTAACAGGTATTAAGTTCAATTATCCTTGTCAAATAGATCTTTAAGGTCTCTTGGGATAGTTTTTATGATGTTAAAATTCTCTTCTCTCTCTCTCTCTCTCTCTCTCTCTCTCTCTCTCTCTCTCTCTCTCTCTCTCGGATGCCAAAACATCTCAAGGAATCGAAAAATTGCTAGCACTGGCAACCCTTTGCAAAAATAAAAATAAAAACTCTTGAAAATTGTATGTGCCCGTACGGACTCTTTTGGGAGTTTTTTTTTTAGTTTTGAAGGTCACTATCAATGTACCATGCGACTGTCCTTCTCTCTCTCTCTATGTGTCTCTCTCTCTCTCTCACTAATGAGGTAAAGAGAAAGATCATCCTTGACAATAGTTGTATATGAGGATCGCACTCTTATGCAACAAAATGTACGTCACAAAGCATATGAGGAAAGAACCAAGAAGGTCAAGGTGTCATTTCAAGAAGAAAAGTCACATGAGGAGGATGCAAGTCCACCCAAAAAATAGGGACACATGATCTATGAGACCAAATCACGCGCAATGAATTCTTGGATTTGACAAATATGATGTGCATTCTTTGATGTGGGCCAAAAATCCAAAGCAACGTAGAGGCCAAGGAGGCATAGCATGTATAATAAAAAAGGGTTTGAAAGATGTTTCCATTGTCAAAGAAGATAAGTATAAATGCTACTTATGGCTGAAAATCAGCCCACCCAATGGTCAAGTCATGTTTGTGGTTGGTTGCTACATTCCTCACTATGACTCCAACTTTTATGCTCACTTGGATATGGATAGAGATGAAGACATTTCTCATTACAAGGACCAAGGTGAAGTCATTGTCTTTGGAGACATGAATGCTCGCACAAAATAGGTTACAACACGACACACAACAAGTTAACATGCCGCATGTCTCAAGAAGAATGGATGACTCATACATGTACAATCGAAGTTTCTAATGATGCAAAAGAATTGGATCACTATGGAAAGTCACTTCTACATATGTACAATAGTACGAGAATGCTCATTGCAAATGGTGTATCTTTATGGCAAGGCACCAATGACTTTAAATGTAGAAAGCACAATGGTGATAGTGTGATCGACTATATGTTGTTTTCAAAATCCACTATAGAATGCATACAAAGCTTTACACTTGGTGAATGGAACCGGAATTGGATCATAGGATGCTATGTATTGACCTCAAGTGTGGTAAAAGACCCGAGCATGTAGCCTCCAATCATGATGTGAATCATTTGTACCTACGTCTAGACTTCAAATGAACACTTATATATGCTGATATGGTGGACCAAATGTTAAGCATGATAGAGAATCAAGAGAGCCCAACATTAGAATGCAAGTGGAAAGTTTTCAAAGAAGTAATTTGCTCTCGTGCAAGGGAATGCTTTTCGGTGAAAGACATGTCTTGCAAAAGATCTAAGAAAGGTAGCACCAAGAAGAAATGGTTCGACATGGAATGTAGTCAAGCCCAAAAACACTTGCTAAGGTTGGATGCAAGCAAAGACAAGGAAGGTTATTTGGAACATTCACACTTATACAAAGCACTTGTTCAAAAAAAGAGGAGAAGGTGTGAAGCAAAAAAAAAAACTTCTTTTAGCGCAAGAGAAAGCACATGCATGTGGCAAGTTTTGGCAAAATCTAAAAGGCAAGCGTGTTGAGAGCTTTGGTGACTTGATTCTTGAGGATATGTATACGCATTGCAAGAACCTCTTTGAGAAACCTAATGTTGATAAGATGGAGTGTTGTAGCTCCCTTCCATTTATGTCTCCCTTCTTTACCATTGAAGATGTATGTTGTGCGCTTGAGAAACTTGCTACTCGCAAGGCAAGGGACCTTCAAGGTGTCAAGGCTGAAATGATTAAATGGACAAGCAAGAAAACACGGTATTGGATATGAGATATGTTTAACCTTGCACTTCAGCATGGCATGTCTCATGATTGGAGTGAAAATTGGATCAAACCTTTGCACAAAGGAGGAGATGTAAATAATGTGAACAAATACCGTACTATAATGGTTGGTTCTTTGATGGAAAAGTTATTTGGATGTATCATGGAGATGAAGATAAGTGAATGGGCTGAAAAGAACGGCAAATGTGTGCTAGGCCAAGCAAGTTTTTGAAAAAGCATCATAGCACTATTGATCACCTTGTCACTCTTCGAGTTCTCATGGAAGCATCTCGATTGAAGGAAAAAAAGTTGTATTGTTGCTTTGTGGATTTCAAGAAAGCTTTTGACATGGTACCACGAGGAAATCTTTGGAGACGTATGCAAAGCCTTCAAGTGCCTAGAGAATTTCTGCATGCAGTCTTTCGCATCTATCAAAAAGTGATATGTTGACTCCGTATGGGAGATGGAATTTCAAAAAAATTTGCAAGCACCATTGGTGTCAAACAAGGATGCCCACTTTTCCCAACCCTCTTTGGGCTACTCATTGATGAATTGGAATGCATGGTTCTTGATTTTATGCAACAAGAAGGCATAGAAGAGGTTAAGATTAGAAATGCGGCGATCATGCTTTTGCTTTATGCCAATGATGTAGTGCTCTTGGCACATACCTTAGAAGATGCACAAAAGCTTATGAGTGTCTTGGAACGCTTTTGCCTACATAGCAGGCTGATTGTGAATGGATCCAAAACCAAGGTTATGCATGTAAATACCCTCGATGATAAAAATCCATGCATTGTATACAACAATGAGAAACTTGAAGTGGTAGATAGCTTCAAGTACCTTGGCCTTGAGGTTCCATCCAATCATAGATGGAAGGATTGCACAATGCGTCGCTTGGAAGCCAAAAAGAGGGCTTATTATGCATTTGAGAACATGTGCAATGCTAGAGAGATCAAGTGTTGGGATCTCAAAAAGTACCTCTTTGACACATTGGTGACACCGGTGCTTCTTTATGGAGTGGAGGTGTGGGGTGGTAGCAACGGGAACTCTACTTGGAAAGAGTTTGAGAATGTCCACAATCGTTTTCTCACCAACTTTTTCCAAGTCAAGACACAAACACCCTACATGCTCTTACTTCTTGAGTCCGGATTGATTCCCATTGAGGTCTTGGGCATGAAAAGGGCTGTGGAATACATGCTTAAGACACAACATAGCCCTTTGTATTGACTTCCTAGAATCGCATATGAAGCAAGTCAAAAGGTCCAGAAGACATGCAAGAGCAAAATACTAATTTCGGGGTGGATGCTTGACATCAAGAAATGGTTTGGAAGATGGGATGCATGTCACTGGGTCAAGGATGCATCGATCGACTCCCAAGTTAATGAGGCCTTCTTACAACGCCAATGTATCACGGCTTGGGAGAAATCCGGAGGTTCTACTGCTGCAAGGAGGCTAGAAGCAAGCCATTGAGCTCAATGAGAAAGGTTCAATTAACAACATTCCATCGATTATAACAATCAACAAATCAACATCAAAATAAAAAGCTACGTAAAAAAATTTCAATTCTTCACTCAATACAAACAACGCAATCAGACCAACACACTAAAATTCGGATGCTGCCGTGGGAATGGCATGTTTGCTCGTATTATAACATTTGGGGAGGACTATGAAAACTCCCCATGCAAGGAAACTTGCATGTTTTTCTTTTCTTTTTAAATCATAGAAAGGAAATAATATTTATTGAAATATATTAAAGATGATCCAAAGTATTATTTTACGTAAACTCTAACCTCTGTTATGGTTCTTCTACAAGGTATACAAATCAAGATTGGGACATCACAATTGCAACACACAAGACATCCTACCACATTAAATATAAAGTGACACGCTTTTGATGAAAACAAAGCCCAATCTCTCTCTTTTTCTTTCCAATTCTCTTCTTCAAGGATGTATGCTCTTATTGAATTTTGGAATGGCACAACCTTAAATTAGTAAACAGGTTCTAAACGTAGGACACAACTTCTCTTTTCTATTGCATTTTGCCGTACTTGAATTCAATCGCATTCTTATACAATTGATAACATAAGAGAGACATCGGGTTAGGGAAATAATACTATCAAAAACCAATTGAGTTGGCTCTTTACTTCAACTTATCTGGCTTCACTTCAATTCAATATGAATACAAATATAATACATGAAAATTGCATCTTTTGCCTGTAATAAGTGCAAGGTATGCCTGGGGATTATCCATGATGCAATATCTCAGATTGCATTAATGTATGGATTTTCTCCTGCTAAAAGCAAAATTAACAAGATCCCAGTTCTTCTTTGTGAATCCAAAGGGAGGAATATCTCCAGATGGAAACGCATGCACTAGCAAGGTGTAAATAGGCAAGACGCTATACTATTTTACTAACTAAATTCAAATGCAACTAATGAAACACTTTACAAAGAATTTTCTACATAATAAAATTCATATTATAAGATTTTGATGTGTTGTACTATTTTTCCTTCCTCTCTCTTGCTTCTGACTTGAATGCTCTTACTTCCACTCATTTTCACCCTCTACCTCTACCTCCACTTACACAATTCATAAATGCAGCTAACAAAGCACTCTAGTTTGTTAGAGAGAGAGAGAGAGAGAGAGAGAGAGAGGAGATATTTTGGTCAAAAGGAGATGCTTCTTCTCTATTGAGATCTCTACTCTAAGTGCCTTTTGGAGACTTTTGAAGCTTGCATATGATGCTTTTAAGGTCACTATATCCCTCTTACTACATTGCCACATGGCATTTATCATTGGTGTCACGTGGCATTCCAACGTTAGCAAGTTGACGTGTCTGAACTAGCTATCAACAATGGGTGCTTCTCGGGCCCACCATGATGCCCAACTAAGGGTCACTTCTACCTAACATGCGGGGATTCAAACATTGATTTAGAGGTTGAACTACCAATGGCGCGAGCACTTAAAACGTCGGTGAGAGAGAAGAAGAAAAGAGAACTTTTAACAACAAAGGAACAAGCCCAAGACCTCACAGTTGTATGTGAGGCGAGTCTTGAACTCAAGACCGATTACTGGGCGAGGGGCGGGGGGGGGGGGGGAGAGAGAGAGAGAGAGAGAGAGAGAGAGAGAGAGAGAGAGAGAGAGAGTTTGAACGAGGCAATGACACTATCTGCCTACCCAATTTTCACCATGGCCAAAAGTTGGCGGAGACATTTGACCACCACCTAAAGATGGTGGAGAACCTTGGCCAACTCGTGGGTGTGGAACATGTAAAGGGGACACGGTTACAGCCCGCCTTGTGTTGTCCAAATTATACAAAGACCCCGAAGCGGACCGCCAGCTCCGGCTTCTAATTAAATAGTGCGATGGCCTCCTTGCAGGCGTAGGTCGATTCATCCACAGAAAAACTTCTCCTTGAAGAGCTTGGCACACCTTACTCATCGTAGGCCGCAGTTTCGGTGAATGATTCACGCAGATTAGCGCCATATGTAGCACTCGCCTCCATTGACTCCTCTCCAACTCTGGCATTTCCATGGTCATTGTGACATCCAGAGCTTCCATGACTTGATTGCTCTGGTAAAGAAGTTTCACCCAATCTACAAGCTGTTGCATTCCTTCAGATCCCGATCCTCCGCTGATCGACGATTCCAACATAGCCGGCTGGCCACATGCCACTACAAGGGCAAGCACACCAAAGCTATATACATCAGCTTTGTCCGTCGCTTTGTTGTTGAAGATGACCTCCGGTGCTACGTATCCTGGGGTACCCGCAGCAGTCATGGACACGGAGCGCTCATCATGATGAATGAGGCGAGCAAGGCCAAAATCGCCGAGCATTGGCTTGAAATCTTCTGTCAACAAGACATTCGCCGCCTTGACATCTCTGTGTAGCACACAATCTCCCAAGTGTTTATGCAAGTACTCTAATGCAGAAGCTACCCCTACAAGAATGTCCAACCTCACCTTGCTTGAGAGAGTCCCTCTATCCTTACCATACAGGTAATGATTTAGGCTCCCTCTTTTCATGTACTCAGAGACTAAGAGTGCCTCGCCCTTGTCGTAGCACCATCCGAGCAACGGTAGCAGGTTTTTGTGCCGTATGTTGCTTATGACTTGCATCTCTGTAGAGAACTCCAGCTCTTTCCTATATCCTTCTTTCAATCGCTTAATGGCTACTACCTGTCCATTCCCTACTGTGCCTTTGTAAACAATGCTGAAAGTGCCTTCACCAATTTTGTTACATTGGGCGAAATTGTTTGCAGCGAGCCTTAGCTCTTCGTAGCTGTATTCCTTCAAGGTGGACCGGCACACAATCTTCTCGATAAAGGCACGGCTACTGCTTGCAATTTGGGGAAAGTGCCCTCTATTGTGCATGATAATCTGCATGCCTTTCCTCTTCTTGATACACAGATGACATACGCAAAGTAGCCCCGCACCGGATAGAGTTAAAATGAGGGGTATGAGAATCTTGGCGGCCGGCCTCGTTTCAGTGCTTGTTGGGGGATATATTGTGAGGTTCCATGCATAAAGGACATGGCCCTCCATGCTGTCGTCGCTTGCATTGCTAGCAGCTGAGAAACCTACATACATGTAATCCAGGAAAACATCGGAGAGGTTGTGCTTAAGGCTGAGACAAGGGGAAGGGGGTCGTGGTGCCAAGCTAGAGTTGCTCATCCAAACCTCAATAAGGGTTGCCGATGCATTGTATTCGATCCAAACTGTAAAAGTGTAGTTGTTGTAGAGGTAGAGCTCAGGGTAAAAGGGAGAGGATGAATTTGGATTTGAGTCCACATATATTACTGATGTCAGAGAATTGATATCAATCCCAATATGAGAGGCACTCGGATCCGCAAAATCTTCAGAGATATGCGTGTCGAACTCGACCGCAAAGAACCGACCGTTGTTTGTTGCATTTGGGCCAACAAGGCCTAAGTACCTACCATAGCATCTCTCAGGAGCTTTGTCATAGTCAGCAATGAAGAAGGCCATGCCGCTTCCGCAATTAGGGTAAGGATTGGTCGTGATGATTTGGAAGGTAAAGGAGGTCTTGAAGGAGATTATCCCATAAGGAGCATACTTGAATTGGACCTTATCTTTGTAGATGATTTTGCCAATGTTGCTGAGGGCCCTTGTTTGAGCCTCTCTTGGGTCTGGATTGAGCCAGACAGCGGAATCATCATAAATTACGTTCTGGCCGTGATACCACTCACCTTCCTGCACAGCATGGATGGATTCATAGCTTGCAAAGGTAGGGGCTGTGATT